>NW_015164725.1:76509-185359 GCF_001447785.1 Gekko japonicus | reverse complement strand
GTATAACATTTTATTTTTTTTCAAGTATTTCCACAGTTTATGATAATTTTGGAAGTATATGGGGCAAATGGCAGCACACCTACTAATAATCAACGAGAGAGACAAATCACCCAAGGAACAGCAACAGATTTTACTGGTCTAGGAGTATATATGCTTTTGAGTTACCCCATCTTCACATTAGGCAGAAAAACTGCTAATTCAACACCAGATGGAGAGAGAGGATGCACAGAACTGGTTAGAAATTCAACTATTTTTGTCAATGAAATAAATGAAACTATATAAATTCAGTTGCTTCAGATATACAGGCCTAAATGCAAATCATTTATTTTGTATTTCGAACGCATTTAACAAAGTTTAAAGACAGCTCACAGTCCAGAAATATGAATGCAAAACTTGTCCAATCAACTTACCTATTTGGGTTTGTTGTTTTGTAGGTTCAATGACCAAAATAATATATGTCCAGGTTATGAAGAGTCACAAAGGAGCTTCTGTTTATGCAGGAGGACATTTGAAGCCCACCTCCCCTTTGACAGCAACTTCCTTTGCCACCCAATAAACTATTGCCATAAGTAAAAAGACTCAGTGAAGATCATGGAGCACATAAGGTTGAGATTTGGGGGGTTTCACTGAGTACTTTGGGCTTTGGCTTGTATGAATGGACAGTGAGTCAATGCAAAGCCTACTGAGATGTAAGTTCTTTTTTGTTGTTCTTTTCTTTCTGGTCCTTCTTTTCTCTTCCTTTCTTCATTTCTTCCCTTAGCACCATCCATCGCATATAATTACTGGTGGGGTGGGGAGGCTAGCAGGGGTTGGCAATCATGACAAATTAGGTGAGAATATTTAAATATTCTCCATATATAAATGTCATTTAGCTGCTGGAATCACTTCCTGTATATGTTATGGTGCCCACAGAGTGAATAGAGCAGCAGGGGGGGGGGGTTAACAGATGCATCCACAAGAGAAGAGACATACTAAAGGAACTCAGTGAAGCAGCCATAAGAGATGAAATACAATGAGTGAACTCAGCAAAGCAGTTGAAAGTGGAAAAGATGAGCTTCAGGAAACTCAGTAAAGCAACTGAAAAAGATGGGATGCGGCAATAAATTCTGGAACAATTCTCAAGTATCATTCAGGGTTGTTGTTTTTTTATTTTAAAGCAACTTGCTCTACTGATTCTGTTGTATTCTACATGCAACTATAATTTTAGAAATAAGAAGAAACAGAAAATCTATTCCAACCTTCAGCTTTAGAAAGGTTATAGTCTACAAATGTCTATGCGCCTGATGTGAATCTTCACAGGATGACACTCTACAACATAAAGTTTGGGTCCAGTGGCACCTTTAAGACCAACAAAGTTTTATTCAAGGTATAGTTTTGGTCAAGGCATGCACACAAAAGCTTATACCTTGAATAAAACTTTGTTGGTCTTAAAGGTTCCACTGGACTCAGACTTTGTCCTGCTGCTTCAGACCAACATGGCTACCCACTTGAATCATTCTACAACATGTCCAGGATGCTTCAACATGTCACCGTTAGCCACACATTGCTATGAACAGGAAGCAGAACACAAAGTTCCTAAGGGGGAGGTGCAAGGGCCCTTCAGTGTCTGCATAGTTGGGCTCTAGCAAGGGAGAGAGGCAGGCTCCTCCAGGTCCTGTCCCCCTGATTAATGCTTGGTAAACCATTGCAGGCTATGTGATAGGAAGGGGAGATGGAGAAACAGGCTTGATGGGAAGAACAGCAGTAAGCAGAAGTAACAGGGGTCATTTCCTGCAGGAGTGAACAGGAGTGGAGCTCCGGCAGTAAAGAGCCCAGGGGGCGGGCACATGCAACAAGCCCCGCCCCCTGCTCCCAGCAGAACCTCAGTCAGAACAAGAAGCAGCCAGGTAAGCTGCAGAGTCCCCAGCCCCCTGGTACAAAACAGTCCAGTGGCACCTTTAAGACCAGGTTTTATTCAGGTACAAGCTCTCCCACCTCTATGAGGACAGATCTGCACGTTCCCCCCCCCCCAATAGCTGGCAATCCAAAACAGTCCAGTGGCCTTCTGACATGCTTCTGGTGATGTCAGGGGGTGTGGCATATGCAAATAAGTTATGCTAATGAGTTATGCTAATGAGCGCCTGCACCTCTTTTTCTACGAAATGACCCCTGAGAAGTAATGAAACTCAGGAGAGCATGGAGGTACTGCAGTGCAGGAAGGCACTAAGCCAAATTACTGGAGTATAGGGCAGTCAGGAAGCATGAATGGCTCATGCCCAGTTACTGGGTCCAATGATATAAAAAACATTTACAGGTAGCTGATGTTCACTGAATGGAAGGCACTTTGCAGGGCTTGAACCAGGGACCTTATGTGTGATAAAACATGTGTAATTGCATAGTTCTATGGCTTTATCTGCAGTTATGACTGGCTTCAGGGTCAATGACAGATTTCAAGTGACCCATGATGGTATGGCCTCAGCTCCTTAGTGCTGGGTCTTTTCTACTGCAAGAGATAGGATACCGAGAAAAGAGAAAAGCTATACCAGCACTGGTGATAGTGTCCAAGGTGTAAGACTGGGCAGCCCATACTTAGCACTTTATCATTCCAGTCTTCTTATTTGACAAAACATATTTACAAAAGGTACAGCCCACAATATAGCTTTCCGACAGAAGTAGGGATCAAATCCATCAGCCCACAACAGAACACCCACTCCCAGCACCTCCCTACAGCTTCAATCTGTCTTTCTAAGGCAGTGGCACCCCCTAAAAACCACACCAAAATCTAGGCAGTTTAATTATAAAAATACAGACGCAAGATTAGTAAGCAATGGAAAACTTATGAAAGATTCTGTTCCTATAGACAAAGTTAAACAGAACTCACCCTTCATTCAGTCACATGACTGACATGAACAAATAGGAGTTGGATCAGGAACCACCCCCTGCAGCATGTGGTCGGATTAATAATCCGACTGTATTTTAGAGTAAGGATCACCCACATATGCATTTCTTTGGGAACTTTCTTAGAAGGAGCTTTCTAACATTTTTACCTAAATCTACTTTCCCGAAGATTAAGATAAGAAGATATGGTGAATAATGCTTCCTCATCCCCCCCCCCTCACATCCTTTTTAAAAAACACTGAATAGTGGCAGCGCATCCCCCTTAATCTTCTTTTCTCCAGGATCAACAAATAGAGTTCTTTCAGGCTTTTCTCCTGTGCTTTGTCTCCCAGGGCAATTATCATCTTTGTGGCTCTTCTCTGAATGTATCAGCTTGTATTTTAGGCTTCTTGAGATTTGGTGCCCAGAACTGAAAATGTTGTAGTGCCAAACAGACCAACAGTATTAGTTCCTGCACCTTAGGAACAATGCTCTGGTGAGCACAAAATTCCAAATAAAACTTTGTGCTACAACACTGATTCAGATTCTGTAATTTACTATGGAACTCCTAAACCTTTCTGAGCCCAAAGTGGATAAGTAGGCCATGTCACAGGGTGGCATAATTCACAATGACAATGGTTTCTAGGGTACAGTAATTACCACAGTCAAACGGGCATGCATTGCTGTCTTCGGCTCGTTTATTATCAAGAGATAGCCGATGCAGCTTTGACTGATACCTATAATATGCAGAGTGAGCTACACAGAGCTGAGTGGGTGGTAGGGGGAAGACTGTTGCTGTGCTAGTAGCAAGACTTCAGTTGATGGTGTGAGAGGGTGAGTTGTCCTACTGCAGAAAAGGTGCTTACACCAGATCTTATGATGAGTCACTGGCTCATCGCAGCAGTCACAGGATCATATAAGCAGTGGTATTTTTCCTCCCCCCCCCCCCAATCCTTGGGAAATTATTTTAAGCTTCACCCTTAAGGCTTCCCATTTAAATCAATAGGGCTACTTTCACCTAATTCTTTGGACTGTTGCCTGTGGGAGTGACATATATACCAAAAAATAAAAGGTCAAAAGTATAACACTCAAGGCGATGAAATATATCTTTCCACTAAAACCCAGGAAGATGAGTTTATCTTATTGCACACATATTTAGCATTTTGTCTAGGGGGGCATTAGAGTAGTCAGCAATGAGACAAAGCACAGGCCCTGGCGAGAATTCCTGTCACCAGGTCTCTTGGGTCTGAAGATCAGCATTCTTAAAATATTAGGATTTGATAGAGTTAACACTAGCCCCCTTGAGCAGATGGCTTGGAAGACTCTGTCAACACTGCCTATGATTACTGCAAACAGATCCTTGTTACAATGATAGCCCCTCTGGGACACTAGTGAAGTGCTTGCTAACCTCACTATCTCAGAGGTGTACTTATGCCGTTTCCAGGACCTTTTTCAGGCTGACTGATTCCTCAGAACCATAAATATTGAGATATTAAGATCGCCATAATCCACAGCTGTTCCAATGGATGGAAATGGAGTTTAATCCTTGTTCTTCATTTGGACCTTTCATGTTAAGCAGCTCACTGTGGCTCCTTTGATAGAAGGTACTTAAATCTGCAGTTAAGGACACACATATTTTATCTTCTTTGGTGTCAGCCGTACACTCCGGTCTTATCATGGCACTTAAGATGAAAGGATCAGACATGGGACTCCTCCAGTCATGATTACTGGGGGTTTGACATTCATGTCACTTGGTTATTTCACCAGGGCAGGTATGCTCAGGCATAAATTATGACTGCCCTTGTAACAATCTCTCTGGCAGATGAAGCATATTGACCATATAACAACAGCCTTAGCCCCCATTAATATGAGACCAGAGAGCTGCGTGTATGATTGCCAACCCCAGGTTGGGAAACTCTGGGAATTTGGGGGTGGAGCTGGGGAGGGCAGAGTTTGGGGAGGGGAGGGACCTCAGTGGGATATAGTGCCCATGCTTCAAAGCACCCATTTCCCCCCAGAAGGAACTGCCCTCGGAAGTCTGGAGATCAGCTTTAATTCCAGGAGAACTCTAGGCCACACCTGGAAGCTGACAACCATAGCAGCATGGGAGCTGTTTCTATGTGTTCAGGTCCCATGCTGCCCCTATAACATTTGTAAAGAGGAACCAGTTGGTTCCAGCAAGTGAAGTGATACCTGTAGAAACATTACCCTTGGAACAGAGTTTGGAGGGGAAAGGAGACAAAGAGTTTTAATTTATACCCCACTCTTCACTACCCGAAAGAGTCTCAGAGCAGCTTACAATCTCTTTTCCCTTCCCCTCCCCACAACAGACACCCTGTGAGGTAGGTGGGGCTGAGAGAGCTCTCTTGAGAACTGCTCTTGAGAGAACAGCTGCGACAGAACTTTTTTACTGACCCAAGGTCGCACCAGTAGCTGCAGGTGGAGAAGTGGGGAATCAAACCTGGTTCTCCCAGATTAGATGAGAAGTTAATGACAAGGAAATAAAAATAATGTCTAGAAGCTGGGGGTTACACCCCAGTGGAGTAAACTAAAAGGTTAATTTGGAATTGAAGGGAACTAGCTTCAGATTCTAGATAATCCTGAGGAAATCACTTATTTTCCCCCCTGCTTTAGAGGCAGTTCAAATGCTCAGAAAGTGCAGGTGTTATATTCCTTCATGAACTGTACCATCTCAGCAGATCCTGAAAGCCAGACTGGGACCACACTATCTGCCCTTGAAGCGCGTTATTGTTTTAAATGCCAGTGATCTTATTGAATTAAGGTTGATGATTTTATGGTTTCTAACTGATTATTGTTATTGCTTTAAATTGTAAATCTGCATTAATTGCAGATATATCCATGTTGGCACCAACCCTGAGCCTACAACGTGGGAAGTGTAGGATAGAAGTTTAATGAAATAATTTTTTTAAAAAATGTATTTCATAGTTTCCATATCTTAGTATGTCTTCAGGCCTTTGTTCTAATATGCTAGCTTCTGCAGGGAGATTTTGGCATGGAGGATGAATCTACTAACTTTCTTTCCCTTTCTTATAATGGGTGGCAGACAGGAAATAATAGGCTGGGGTGCCTGACTGTGAAGACATGCTGTGGTATGGGAAACTCTTGTTACCCAAAGAAACGGTCTCCTAATTAGTTGGGGGAATTAGCTTAAAAGGAGACAGAACATGAGGGGGTTACTGGGATTCTCCACCTATGTATACTGGGATTTCTCCCTTAATAGTACTCTCAAAATAAACTAGGCAGATGCTCAACCAAAAAGGTTTTTATTAAAAAGAAAAGAATAAAACAAAATGCACACAATAAAGACACACAGAGCTAGCTAAGAGAACACAGGGAGGAAAGGGGAGAATGATTTTAGGGGAGGGTGATAATTACCAGTCTTTAAGGAGTCTGCAGAAACAGCAAAATGCCCAGTGTTTTGTGAGAAAACAGAGTCCAACAAAATGGGGGTGAATGTGGAGGATCCAGCACACACACACTGCTTGGAAGCAAGGTGCTCAAGATATAGGGCAAAATGTACCCTGGGGCAGGTATGACGTGTTTGCCAGAAAAACAATAACTTAATGGGATTTTCTGAGGTGGCCAATGGTGTGGGAGCAGTTTGATGACCCTGCAAGTACCAGGCAGGGAGGTGTTAGCCAAACTGCTTTATCTACAGCAGTTGGCAAATTTTAATCTGGGTCCTTGCCAACTATACCAAGGTCCAGTCCACCCCAAGGGTTTGCCAGTGAAAGAGTCGAGGCTGGTGGTTCCAAAATAATCTGTCTTTTACTTAGGAATATATAAATCACATACAAACAATACTGAAGCATACACTCAATCAAGTTCCTCAGAAATATAGAATTAAAAATAGTCTCCTTTACATTCACAGGTATGGTGATGGGTAAAATACTTATCTGTCCTGAAGCTTGTCCGTCACAATGAAGAATGAAGGGTCAGAATATTAGAATACTAGGGGAATTAACACACAGCTAGAAACCAGCCAGCATGTGTGGGTCTCTTAACTGCAGATTAAGAGATCAAGTGGATTCAAGGGTTTGGGATAGAAAGCTGGACAAAAGAGGAGTTGAAAAGCAGACAGGGGGTGGTAGGGGGAGGTGGCTAGCAGGGGCCAGACAACTGGTCCTTACCTTTTATAGGTGAATCTTTGGGTGGGTGGCAACTATGCCAGCCTGTGGATCCACCTACCTGTTAGTCCGTCCCAAAACTAACCTTATTGGTTGATTCCAAAATTTTTATGTCTGCCCCTTTATATTTAGCTAATATATCCAACCCGAATAACAGATGGGCCTTTTACAGAGCCAGATTTGATACTTTTCCATCTGCAGTTCTTTTTGGAAGGTTTCAACGCATCCCCAGGCATTTGAGACTATGCTCATGCCCCTCGGAGTCAATAGAGACCCTTCCCCATATATTATTTCATTGCTCCTACTATGCAGAAGAAAGAGCCCTTTTAATTATGCCCCTGATAAAGTCATTTAGGTTCCAAGGACAACTAGTAATCCAGTCCGAGGAACTTTTGCTGAAATACTTACTGGAGGACAAATCCATGGCAATATCAAGGAAGGTTGCTAAATTTCTTTTTATTGCAATTATAAAGCGTAAGCACCTCCTTAATACTCCTCATGATGTCTCTTCTCTGTAACACTTCTCGATAACCTGGAGATTGTTTTTGATTTTGTATGCTGTTTGATGGGTCTTTGACCGTAATAAACTGATTGATTGAACCTTATTGGTTGCGTGTAGTGAGGGGTGGCAACCTAAAGGGTTAGGCCAATATTGTAACTCTAGATCTAACTCCAGGAAAGGCATCTGGGCAAGTGTGAAAGTTGGTGTCAAGGAACCTCCTTGATGTGCAGATGAAGCTTGGCCATTCCCTGGTCATCAAAGATGCATCTGGCAGGAAATGCTCATTCAGGTGTAAAACAGAGATGTGTAATACGTGTCTTTCAACAGTTCATCAATGGGGTTGCTTTTCCTTAAGTTGTTGTTTCTGCTGACAATAATGGCGATGTGTGCTTTCTCCCTCAGGCTAGTAGCTGTGTGTTTGAAACACGCAAGGCTTAGAGCAGTCACCTTCTCTGTGTAATGTCACAACAGGTGACTTGTGCAGCTTTCTTTGAGCCTATGGGTGTGTGTGTACAGTCCAAGTAGTGTTTGGCAGCAAATATAAATCCATAAAGCAAAATATCAGTCTCATTCCTAACAGAGGGCTAATGGGCTAGGTGACCAGAATTAAGTGTTGCTTGATTAAGGTAAATGGTTGCAGGGAAGTTAGGCTGGGTGTTGATGGGATTAGTCCAACGGTAAGTCAGTAGGTTTAGGGAGACCAATTGTCCCAAATTATGCACCTCTCCAGGGCGTGGAGGGGGCAGTAGACAGTCAGTTGCTCTTACTCACACTTCTAAACTACTTGTCCAGGATTGTTTCTGACTGGAATCCATTTTGTGTCCTTTTGGGCCAAGCAGTGTCTTGCACATGATTTTTGGGGTGATTTGTGGAGAGATGTTTCTGCCTCTATGAGTTATAAATTGCTCCTCTGTGAGAGGAGGGGTCTGACTGCTAACAATTCTAGGGCTGCTGGAGAGCCATTCTTGAGAAGCTGCCAGCCCTTGAACTTGCAGCCCCACCTCGGTGGGTCAACATTCACTTGGAAGGAACAGATGCTATCAGCCCCATGTGCTAGTTGGACAGGTCTGGTCAGGCAAAAGGCAACTGGGGCAAGGATGGCAGGCATCTGCCATGGCCATAGGAGAAGGTGGCATACTGCTGAATCTGCAGAGGGAGTTGGGCCATTGGGGGGGGGATGGGCCAGGCCTATAGAGACTGATCCAGCTCCTAGGGCAGACCTTTAAAGGGCAGCATGGGGTTTGAGGCTTACCTAGGGTGGAGACATGGGAGCTGGGGGTGAGGAAGTGGCACAACTTTCCAGCATTCGGTGGGGACACAAATCTGTAGCCAAGAAGACAGAACTAAAGATTACAGTTTGAACTCATGTCTTTGATGTGTTTCTTGAAGTGACCTTCCCTGTCCACAGGGTCATGGTCAAATACCCTGCCCACAGCCTGCTATACCCATTAACCCTCATAGATTCATACATGCACCCCAGCTTGCTACTTCAACCAGTAGGGAACTGAAGAGCCTATCATCCATATGGAAGCAAAGTGAATCAAGTTGCACAGTGATTGTGGCCAAATATTTTCAAGTTGCTCATGCAGGAAATATAACTCCCCACTGCACGGTGCCTTATATTCAAAACCTGCACACTCTGCTGCCTAAGTGCAATATTTACCAATGTGTATAAGTTTTAATAATAGGATGAGAAAATAATAAAAATATTAAAATGAGATCACAGTGTTTCATAGGTTCAAAATGATAATGTTCATAAAGTACCTATGAGCTCACCTATTTTTATTTACACAGATTTAATTTATGGTAATTTAATTATGTTTTATTTATGCTGGTCAAAACCTTTTTTTGTTTGAGAAAATGGTGGTCCCATCTTGACCCATCTCAGCCCAGCTTCCAATGTAATTCTGGGGCTAAAACTGCCATGATTATTCCAGTTTCTAATCTATGCCAGGAATTTATCAGGAGAGTACAACAAAGTTGGATTCTTCTGGATCTCTTGATAAATTTGATACCAATGACCATGTTATCCTTTTGAAACACTGAGCGGTATGGGGAATTGGAAGCAGAGGGTTGGATAATTTTTCAATCAATCTCACCCAGTTCCCCTCTATAGTAACAGCACCCAACCTGTATGGCTTTTGATCGTGCAAGTCCATGTAATGCTTAGCATTATTCTCTTGTGAGAGCCAGTTAGGTGTAGTGGTTAAGTGTGCGGACTCTAATCTGGGAGAACCGGGTTTGATTCCCCACTCCTCCACTTGCACCTGGCTGGATGACCTTGGGCAAGCCGTAGTTCTGATATGAGCTGTCCTTGAAAAAGAGCAGTTTCTGTCAAGAGCTCTCTCAGCCCCACCTACCTCACAGGGTGTCTGTTGTGGGGAGGGGAAGGGAAAGGAGTTTGTAAGCCGCTCTGAGACACCTTTGGGTAGTGAAGGGCGGGGTATAAATCCAATCTCTTCTCTTCTTCTTCTTCTTCTTGTGTGGTCAAAGGGATATGTCTGCCCTTTCTCACCAGTAGAATAAACTGGTTGGATTCAAGTCACTGTGTTCCAATGTTTTGCTCTCTGAGTTGCAGTTGGTATCTGCAGGAAAAGTACTAGTTTGGTAGGGGGAGAATCAGGTGGAGTAGAGCAAAAAGACAAGGCTTGGCCAGGCATCAAAATGCCACTCAGGTTGCGGCAAGACATAACAAAACAGCATAGAGGCAGTTAGCAAAGGAAATATCCTAACTAGATCCAAGTGGAGCCTGGAAACACAGCCAGTTGCAAATGAAGACAAATGAAAGGTCTTGCTGCTCAGTGTATGCTAGCACTACCTCCTGGGAAAGGACTTCTGCTAGATTAAAGTGGCCACGCATTGTGACAAAGTCAAATGTTCTGACAAGGCTGGAGCTACTCTTGCTGCTTCAGGGCTTGGCAAAGTGCTGTTGGAGGCCTCTCCTGTCCATTTGTCATGGAAGTCTCATCTTCAGAATCTGAAGGAGGGGTCAAAACATTTTCTGGAGCTGGGAACAACTATGTTCCTTCTTATTTTCTTTTCCTTACAGGGTCTTTGAAGGGGTTGCTTTTTCCTCTGCTTCATAATCTTCAGATTCCCAATGGGATGAATACAGAGTCTTGGTTCATGTCATGCTCTAACTTGATGGGTAAGTTTCAGAAAGTGATTCTGGGATAATTTTGCTCAGATCTTTAGCAGCTGTGCTATGGAGTGCCTGTAGGCTCTGCTGTTTCTAGAATGCTGTCCTACATGTAATCCATGAGGGAAGTAATTCAAAGGGTTAATGTAAATGTCCATCAGAAAGCTGATAACGTTCAGCTTTGTTTCTCCACTTCATCAGAACCAAAGATGGCAGTAGATACCAAGAGAAAGTAGATACCTACGATCCGGCAGGGGACACATGCTTCCCTGCCGGAAGATTCTTGCTTGGAACACAGGCGCTGCACTATTCTGTCGGCCAGACATGACGTAGGCACGGGCAACGCTCTGGTAATGGGACTGGAAACTCAATGGTACCATCGAGTTTCCAGCCCCATTGCTAGAGTGTCGCCCGGCTACGTGCCTACATCACGTCTGGGCGACGGAATAGTGCAACGCCTGTGTCTTCCCCATGGGAATGATCCCGCAAAGAACTATACATCCCCCGCCGAATTAAGGTAAGTACTTGGGAGCCCTGGTAGATACCAAGAGAAAGTTCCTAGAACTGGTAATGCACTGGATAAGAGCTAAGAAAAATTAAGCTTAATGAGACAAAATGGAGGTGCTGTTCTTTTCAAATGTGGTTACAGGAGCGTCAGCCTGTGCTAGATGTGATGGCACCCTTTGCCTTAAGCAATAGATTCAGAAGCCTTTAAATCTAGCATTACAAACATGCTGTAATGGGGTCGGTGGCTTTTGTGATGTGAAAAACCTTTTACCAATTTCAGCTTGTACAACAGCCTACACTCCCTCTTGGAAACCTTGCCACAGCTATCCATGTTTTGGCCTAAGTTAGCTCACTGTGATTTGTTATACATAGAGCTGCCATTGAAGACCATTCAGAAACTTCAACTGATTCAGAATATGGCAGCTGAGCTATTAGCAAGGATTTGCTCTAATGTGTACATTTCATCTATGCACATACACCCCTCCTGATTCAGTTCTGGTAGCCAGCAATGGTACTGGTCTTGACCTAGAAAACTCTAAAAGGCCTAGTTCAAGGAGATATAAAAGACCATTTGGTTCCATATCACTCTGGCTGTCCCCTCAGATCTTTTCCAGAGGCCTGTTCCAGATATCATGACTTTCAGTAATAAGGCACATGATGACCCGAGGCTTTTCCCATGACGGTGGTGGGAGGCCTCTTGAAAATTCTACAAAGATGTATATGCCAGGGATCAGTGCTGATATCAACAACCAAACTAAAACTCATTCAGGCACCAGGTGACAACTGTTTCTGTTTTCTCAGACCTTTGCTACATTCTCACCTTGATTATTCTTCTTGTCTACAGATGTTTTTTGTGGGTTTGATTGCTGCTACTCTTTCTAGCTTTTAAATTACTGCCTTAATTGTGTATTTTGTTTTAGACTACTTTCAAGTATTATAAGCTTCCTAGGAGACAAAAGTAGAAACGTTTTAATAAGATAAATCAAACAAATATTGACTATATCTACAGCGCTCGTTTTTAGCATGCATAGCACTTTAAGAAATCCAGAGGAAAGTGCGTTGGCAATGCAGCTTCCACATGGGGATTCTTCTATACACTTTGTGCTGTCTTTTTGACATTGCTCTTCCACCTGCACTCTGTCGTGAGTCTGCACTGGCTCTTAGGTGTGGTCGTCACAGCTGCCACGATGACTCACCACCTCTTTGTTTTCCTTTTCCACATATGCTATAACTCTGTAGCATACTATGAACATACAAAATATAGCCTTCTGCCTGAAGCATCTCAGAGCACTCTTCCTTTACCTGGTACATGGAAAATTCACTATCTTGTGGAGTTTGAAATGATTGGTTGAATACTGAACTCTTTCACTGCTCCAGCCATCTTGCAGCTTCTGCTCCCCATTCCTTTCCAAGAAATCTGAAGAAAAATCACCTATACCTTTCCTTTTCAGTCCCCACAATTAAAAAGGCTGAGGCAGTCTTCATTTTTTAATAATGAAAACCAAAGATACCGGGGAACTAAATTTTGAAATGTAAATAGATAAACAGGATTCTAACATTAATGTGCTATAGCACAATAGCAATTGCCAGCTTTAACAAATGCAAAAAGGCCTGTGATAATACAGCGGGGGGGGGGGGGGGGGGAGGATGGAAACAGTGTCCCATGAAGAGCTTACAATTGGTAAAAAGTGCCAATGTGGGCAAGACCTTTGTAGGCTGGCAAATGCACACTATTCCTTCCAGATGGCAAAATAATGTACTTGGACAGCATTATTTCCTAATAATTTTGAGAAAGAACATATTGATGATGCAGAAGACCTGAAATGAGGAGAATTACAGTATGACAACATGAGCAAAACGCTCCAGTTTGAAAGCCAAGACAGAGAAAATTCTCCATGTGGAAGTAACCATATAGATTTTATTTTGTTCATTAGAGAGGTACGCTTTCATTATTCCCATGTCACAGGAGTTGGGAAGGGCAGTGGCTCAGTAGTAGAGCACCTGGTTGGCATGCAGAACACCTCAGGTTCAATCCCCTTCATCTCCAGGTAAAAGTACAAGATAGTAGCTGGTGTGAAATGAAAGACCTCTACTAGAAATCCTGGAGAGCCACTGCCAGTCTGAGTGATAATACTTACCCTGTAGGACTGATGGTCTGATTCAGTATAAGGCTCCTTCATGTGTTCATGTGTATGAGAGGTGGGTCAAATATCATTCAGCAAGCATAAAGTCATTATGTGGTGAACTGCAATTTTAAGAAGCCTCTAAATTTCAGGATATTCCACCATATACCATACAGCAAAATTATGACATGGTACATATGCTGCCCTGATCTAGATAGTCATGGCTAGCCTTATCTTGTCAGATCTTAGAAGCTAAGCAGAATTGGCCCTGGCTAGTATTTGGATGGGGGACCTCCGAAGAATATCAAGGGGTGATATGGAGGCAGGCAATGGCAAACCACTTGTGAACGTCTCTTGTCTTGAAAACAATAATAAACCTGCAGTTCTGTGAATACAGAAACCAATGTTCAACTCCATGATATCTCAAACCATGAGAACAAAGTTTAAGTCCAGTGGTACCTTTAAGACCAACAAAGTTTTATTCAAGGTACAAGCTTTCATGTGCAAGCACACGTCTTCAGATACATTAAAATGGAAGTTACCAGTCCATACTTATAGGTAAAGAGTGAGCAGCAAATTAGCATACAGCATAATAATGGTGTTTAACAGATGCAAGGACCAAACTAGAATAACAAGCTTAGTTACTCAGAATATTCTAACTAAGCTTGTTATTCCAGTTATTCCATTTCAATGTTTCTGAAGAAGTGTTTATACAAAAGTTTGTATCTTGAATAAAACTTTGGCCCCGGTCACACGGGCAGGAAAATGCGGGGGGGGGGAGCGTGGCTGTTTGCCCCGGAGCAAAATAACGCGCGGCTGCGCGATCAGACGTCCCGTCGAGGTCCCGTGGTTAGGGGGGAGGTGCCAATCACAGGACAATCCTGCAGCGCCGCAAAGAAGCGGCCTCCCCGCCACGCCCCCCTTGCACCCCCCCCCCCCGCACCTCCCCCTCTGCTGCCCAGTGCAGAGAGTTCCTCTCGAGCAGGCCGAGACAGGAGTGGGGGGGGTACGGAAAAGAAGAGGGGCCTGTGTTGTTTGTTTTTAAACGAAGTGTGCGCATGCGTCGTTGGGTGCTTGTGCGCATCCCGTGGAGACTTGAATAAAAAAAACATTTTAGCGACGGGACATAGGCGGGCGCCGGATGCCACGACCTACCACCGGAAACGCGATCAGGTGCCCGTCCGGAAACTAGTACCTAGGAGGTACTAGTTTTTTATCCCGCATCTTCGGCGGGAAGCCTCGGGTTCGCCACGGGAGCTCTACGCTTCCCAGATGTGGCGCTGTGATCGCGCCCGGAAAATCCTCCTATCTTCCGTCTCTGTAGCGTGGCTAATGCTCCGTGTGACCACATCCTTTGTTGGTCTTAAAGGTGCCACATGACTCGAACTTTATTCTGCTGCTTCAGACCAACATGGCTACCCACGTGAATCTATCAAAGCATGAGAGAAAGAAATTACTAAAAAGAGCCTCTTCATAAATGTCCTGAAAGATTCCAATGAAAGATCTAAAAAGTCCAGTGGCATCTTAAAGGCTAACAACATATGAGCTTTGGTGACTCATGAAAGCTCATATTGAAATAAATGTTTAGTCTTTAGGGTGGCATTTGTTTTATTTTGCTATGATGTACCAACATGTCTAACCCTTTGCAATCATAATGAAAGATGAGCAGGAAATTCCAGTGTGCCCATGGTCCTACTGAGAAGACTGGCTCTAACTACCATCCATTGCACCTACAACAATAACAGTCCCATCGTCAGAGCATCTTTGGAGGCTCATATGGAGGAATATATATGAGAAAGAGTTCCTTCAGATTATGAAGCCCCAAGTCATTTAAGTGTATTTTTGAACTGTGTTTTTAAACAAAGTAAGCAGTACAACTTTTTAAAGGACCAGTGGAATAGGGTGCCCATACAACAAAAATAGTGCATCCAACAGGGTCCATTTTACCATACCATCTTTCTTTTTGTGCATATTACATGCCTCTACGTTTCCTGCAGTTCTTATCATGTTAAGTCTATTATTTGTCCTTATTCCGCAACAGCACAAAAAAATCATCTACTTCTGATGACCCACATATGAGTGTTATTAATGATAGAACAGTAATACAGAAAACCTAAAATAAATAGTATGAAATACAAACATAATGAGAAATTCACATTCTATTCTGTGAGTACTTCACTTGCGTGTGGATTTGGTGGGTTATGCCACCAAATTATTTAAAAAACCTAGGCCATAGAACTTCCGTTCCAAGAATCTTTTCTTCCACTACGTTATCTTGCTGTGAAGCTACCAACACCTGCACTACTCAATTCTTTCCTTGGCTTCTAGGGGAGAAAGGGATCTCTCTTTTTAATAAGAAAAAATTAACAAAGTAAAATTTGTTGACAGTGCTCACAGTTGGCCTAGTGGGGGGCTCTACCTATGCGCTGTCACATTTTCCATGTTCATTTCTGCAGGTGCTAAATGCACGCTGACAGCAACATATGTTACCAATCTTAAACGTGTCTGTGTGTGTGCATGAGTGTGGCTTTTTAAAAACTTGTAATTAAAGAAAGCTCACAGCTTGAAAAAATAATACAGGTGAAAGCTGCTTGTTGCCCAGCGATATTCTCTCTCTCTCTCTCTCTCTCTCTCTCTCTCTCTCTCTATCTGTAATTAACTGGAAAAAAAAACGTGCGAACGCTGTTTTGCCCAGAGATATTCTCTCTCTCTCTCTCTCTCTCTCTCTCTCTCTCTCTCTCTCTCTCTCTCTCTCTCTCTCTCTGTAATTACAGTGAAATAAAAACAAAGTATAAAACTGTGATGGGCTCAAAAATCTATTCACTTTCTTTGATACCAGACCTTCCCCTGTGTTTCTCCCCTCTTTTTCTAAATACTCTTTTTTTCTGTTTGTTTTCATCTCTTCTTCTAATCTTCTTATCTATACCACGCATGATAGACATGTTCTCTCCAAAGGCATGCTTCCTACAGATGTTATTATATAGACTATACTTTATACTCTAATTTATTCAGTGCATAAACAAATTAGGTTTACAGTAATGTTGACCAAACTGTTTCTATTTTTGTATACTCAAGGTATTTTATTATTCATCAGAATTATACACTTCCCCCCCCCTCAAGTACAATATTGAGAAACAAGGAAATAAATTATGTTAGAAGAGAGGAAATAATATTTTAAATATGGATCACATATGCTCAAACAACCGTTGCTTAAATAAAGTCTGTATAGATCAGCTCACAGGGTAAATTTAGAGAGGAAAAAATCCCTTGAGAAAAAATGCAATATAATTCCTTTTGGTTTAACAAAATTTATTTGGTTGGACAATATTTTTTTTAATTAATTAAAATTTAAAATTTAAAATACAATCAATATGAGTCGAAATAGCAGCAAAAATAAAATCGGGATGGGGGACACATTCACGATATCTGGGGAGTTTCCTCAATACAAGTGATAAACTTGTGGATGAGCAGGAGCGTTCAGCATTGAAGGGGTTGGACAATAATGGTTAATGCAGTTTGAGTTAGCTCATACTAATACTTTTTAACCACTTCCTTGAACACATAAATATATTAAAAGTTAAATTTCATATATTTTCATATATAACAAAAGAAATGTCATCTGTTAAAATAAAGCTTCCCCCCCCCTTTCAGAACAGTCCATGTATTCTCTTTTTTGGTGGTACATGACATATCAAGCTTCTCTGAGTAGTTTTTTCCCCGATCTTGAAAAACTACATTTGTTCTAGAAAGGGGAAATGAACAGGGCATACATCTGGTAAACATGGAAGCAAGCTCTTAACAGAATCTATGAAAAGGGTTTAAAACACCCAGCTATATGTGTTCATATTTGGATATGCCTTAGCTGTGCCTGTCTGTCTCCTCACTGGCAGTATCACTTCTCTGGGAAGGATGAGATGAATCCAGATGATTCCAGTTCTTTTGACCCTGTATAAGAGAGTATTAGTGTCAGTGCTCAGAACACCACTAATCTGATAAGGGTAATGCTCACAATTCCTGATCCAGTTGTATGAACTGAATGTCCAGGAAATGGATGTAGCCCTGGACAGACAGAGCACCTATTTGCACACCCAGTTCCCAGATCAATAGGGGATATGTGTATATCTTCTTCCATCTGTACATTTCTCTAGGAGAATTCAAATAAACCTGTTTACATGTTCCCAATCTACTGGCCTCTCTCCAATAAAGATTAAGACCAAAGCAGTCTTACAACTAATAACCCAGGTGACAGAAATACTATACAAAATACTTTTATCTGTTTTGCTCATAATTAGCCCAACCCTAAATATTCTATACATGGGTTAAAAGCACACAGACACACACCACGGCTGTAGCCGTTTCTAGTACAGACCTAAAAATCAACTTGTTAAACCCCACTCTCTGTCCAAGGGATTTTTTTTTTTATGTATGAAAGGTTTGCATACAACTGATGAAAACAAAGGACAAAACTTGGGAGCATGCACAGATTGGGCATGATGTTCCTCTTGCCTTCCCATCTTGTTTTTCCTTTCTTAAAAATAATTTGCAAGAGACAAAGTAAAAGGTGGTTTTAAGTAAATCTCTAGTAGTAGTAGTAGTAGTAGCAACAGCAGCAGCAGCAGCAGCAGTCCTGGATAATAAAGGCACAGAAGAGTGTTATGCTGCTCTGAACCCCACCCACTGTCACACACGTGACCTGCAAGTAATCTCACCTACAGGTTCCTTCTCCCCTCCAAGTAGTCTTATTGTCTATTTACAGTGAGTGGGGAATCACAAACTGTATCTCCCACAGTACTGTAATATTATGGGTTGATCGATGACATCTGATTTCTTTTTGAATGTGGAATACAATAAGGTCATACCATAAATTGATTTAAACTGTCACATCAAGCCAACACTGCCAGTATAAACTTGGGTTTTCAAATGCTGTTCACTATAACATTATCAGCTTAGAGAAACCACAATTTCAGTCAGATCACAGCTTAACATATGCAGTACAGTCTCTCGATCCTCAGCACTAAGCAGAGTTTTTGCAAGAATCCAAGTACCTAAAAAGGGTTAAAAACACAGATGCTGTGAACAGAGCGTCTAATCCTTAAGGCCCTGAAGCATTAAGATGTATCTCCTCCTTAGGGTCCATCTCTGTCCATAATCAATTTCTTCCCTTGGAGAACATTAATTGTCTCTAATGATAGCTTTCCATCAATACATCCTTGATCTTAAAAGGCCTGTACAGCTCTTTCCTTTATTCAATCAAATCATCTGTACAATTGCCCTCCCTTAGTAAGATAATACCTTTTAAGCCTTGTATTTTAATATAAAAAATAAGAGGTAGCAGGAAATTTTAATGGAAGTGCTAACATTTGAGAACCAGGATGATGGCTTCCATTATCCTAAATAATGTTTGAAGATTACAGAAAGCACTGTGTTTCAAAAGGTGGAAACTAATCCACCACTTTTGCATTATTTCCTTCTATGAAAATCTGTTCTAACATTAAGGTTTGTGTGTGTGTGAATGGCTACAGCAGCATATATTTAAATATTTGAATATGAAACATAATTTCCAGGTCAAGGCAAAGTGGAGAGGAAGCAAATAATTACTATTTATAAGTAATAAATGCTGCATGATTTAAGAAATTGGCATCTTTAAACATTGAAGCCATATATTTTTCCATCCTTCCTGTGCTGCCTTGTGCTGATCACTCACACCACTATAACTCTGATCAGAAGCTTCCACAATTATTTAATTCCACAATAGCACAAAATTTTGACTAACATCTTGCTTTTCCCCACCCCTTTTTCCTTTACTGACACATGATTTTTCTAAAGGCAGGGAATTTCTTTCTTCCCTTTTAAAAAAGAGAAAAAGACATTCAGCTGTTTTGTTTCTATTCAAATAGAGGATCCGACTTTCACCCACCCCTCCCTCCACTCTCCCTCCTTTGGCTTCATCTAGATTGCTTGGCATCAAACTGCATTTTCTACCTACCTAGCTTGACTCTCCCCCCCACCCCCGAAACTGGACTACTGTTTATAATGATTCAAGATCCTAGAAAGGAAATGTTGGCAGAACAAAAGATACAAATCCTCCAGAATCCTTCCCTTGGTAATTTTTACATCCAGCATGCAAAAGATGGCTTTTCATTGTGACTGCACTGTGTCCTTTCCATCTGTGAGAATAAGGAATTTTCGCTGTCACTTGAGAAAATGAGCATTCACTGTTGTACGTACACATTTGTGTGCATTCTTATTTGGAAATCTCTCTCATACATACACACGAACACAGATGAGGAAACTCCAAGAAAAGGACAAGTTCTACTAGCTAAAAATGTTTCTCATGTATCACCATGATGATAACTTCTCACTTTAAAACAATTATACGAGAATCTGTATAGATTTCTCACTTTTACAGACATAAAATGGTACTCATCTTCCGGTGTGGCATAAACTCTGCATAGTTCTTTTGGTAAATATATTGATTGCAAAAGCTGCATAAAGAGACTAAAACGCTGGAAATATAAGGGAGGGAATGAAAGCAGCATCCAGTCAGGTAGATACAATCAACCTAAGAGTTATCAAACAGAAAGAGGGTGAGGGAGAGAGGGAGTGCAGTTAACAACCCTGATAAGAGATGAAAATTGTCAGTGAGGCAGATTGAGTTTATTCAATGCCCTGACAAGAACCTATTTGCTCTTCCACATAATGCTCTCTCAGTATTTATAAATTATCATTTAATTATGCTGGCAAGTGGTAATTGTCAAATAAAGCTCAGATAGGCATAAGCCTTCAGGCTGCACATGACAGAAAAATATCTGTTAAAGCTGGGCTGATTCACACGCTTAGGAAATCATTTCCTTTCTTCCCTTTTTTTTTATCCTTGCCAACAAATTATATGAACTAGCACACTTTGGTGCTTTATAGGCATTTTGAAGTCTATGTGTATTACAGGAGAGGAAAAATTAGTTGTTTCAGTATCTATCATCCTAAATTATTTGGCTGATGTTCTTGATTGAACAAAAGAATTATGAAGATCAAGGAATCTGAGCATTCCACTGCTTTGAATTTATGCTCAGGGTCATTTTTCAACTGAGTAGATCAAGATTTGGGGAATTATTTTCGTAAGAGATTTGATATAGAGCAATAGTAAAAATGTGACAGTTATCCCATTAAGATGGATACATGATTTTTAAAAAGTCTTTTGCTACTTACATTCAATTATACTAAACCTATTAAACCTTCCAATGCCACATATTTTGAGTGGTTTTGAAGTGTTTGCTGGTTTGATGAAGAAATAATAACTACTATATTGCCCACAGAAGTTAAAGGGGGGGCACCTTTGTACTCAATGAAGAGAAAGGTTTTTTAAAAAATCCAGATTTAACCTGGACTTGCTTTGTGAACTATTCAGTCATCACTTTTATGAAAGAATAGTCTGTATTAAAGTAAGCTTGCAGACCTTATACATCCTAGCCATGGGGGGGGGGGGGGGAACCCTTAGGAAAAAAAAAAGCTTTTCAGATTTTTAAAAATTTAACAATATTAATGGTACTACAAGTGTGGAGAGGCGAGAACAGGCAGCAGTAGCATTTTAAAGCTCTTCACTCACCTAACTCCTCCTAAATTTCACTCCAAGGACACAGATACAGGAGGGTATATATCCCAGGACAATGTTTAAACAAAAATCTGTGTTTGCTTTCTAGTAGTGATATTGTGCTACTGTAACAGTTTGGAATTCCAGTCTCTCTTAAGCCCCCTCTTCGAATTAGCCAGAAACAGAAAAGGAGAAACAGAACACCTGGCATTTTTAGTTATATTACATAATACTCATGGACACCTAAAAGTGAGGTTGTAGAGAACACATGTCTTAAATAATCATTAAACAAAGTGTGTTAGAGCAACGATTGTGAAAGTATGAGGTGAGCCTTCCAGAAGGGTTTACCATATGTACTCTCCCGTGACTCTCAGCATACATTTTGATTTGGCTAGGAGGTGCATTATGCAGAGTGACCCAAGCCTAAACCCACTGAGATCAATTTACTCTTTTAACTATCAGTGCAAGGCCCACCCTGTATCTTGATTGGCAGTGCTAGAATGCTTATATCTCTGATTAACTTCTCCCCTTTATTCTTCCTCTTAAACCCTTATCTTACATTTCATGTGCTTACAAAAGTGACAAGAGTGATTATAGCTAGGCAAACTATTTATGTTTTATGTAAACCACATCTGAATTTTCCATTCCTCCTCCTACGGTAATACCACCAAATGACAATGTGAAAACCAAAATATGCCTAGTAGTTGCTACTCCATAAAGGACATGGTGCTCTGAACGTTATGCAAACTCCTTCGGACCCATCATGCCTATGATCATTCCAGTCTACAGTCTGAGTACTACTACAGTAACTTGTGCCACAGCACACAGGTCAAATCATGCCTGCCCAAACTGACCAACCATGTGAAGAAAAGCTCACCAGCCATATATTGGGGCATGTTAAATGCATAACACCCACCCTATGTTGCAGTCCTAGTTAGCAAAAATGGGGAACCAGGTTGGATACCTTCAGTTTAAGGAACTGCAAATTGTGTTGGCTTAGTTCCAGGGATCCATTGTGCAGTACAGCCATTCTGATGTACACCTCTCCTACTATACTGACTCTCTGTCCTATCGACACCATAGTATCATGATCCTACATAGGATTGTTGGTTCTCAGCAGGGCTTTTTTTGTAGAAAAAGCCCAGCAGGAACTCATTAGCATAATAGGCCACACCCAACAGCAGAAATATATTAGCATATTAGGCCACACCCCCGACAGTACAGCTCCTTAGCCTATTAGGCCACACCCCCATGCCTTCCCTTGGCTGTGGGGAGCCCAGGCAAGCCGGCCCTTGAACAAGCCGGGGAAGGCACAGGGAGACATTTAAATGCCTCCCCGATCCTTCCAGGAGTTGCCGGGGGGGGGGGTCGTCGCTCTCCAGGCCTTCCCTCTATAGCCACACACGCAGAGGTTTTGGCCATAATGGGCGTGGCCAACTCTGAAGCTAGCTGGAACTCCGTTCCTGTGTGTTCCTGCCCAAAAATAGCCCTGGTTCTCAGCATTACTTTAACATGAAATTTCAGGGATTTTGCTTCCTTCTCAAGGTCTCCAAATGAAGGAAGTAATTTTCCAGCATATTCTCCCGGTCACTATCTTTCTCTTCCTGAGAGTTAAAATAACTGAGAATGCTATGCCTACCTTTAGGCTATCACAAAAGTAACCATAGGAAATTCATGAGTTAGAAGACAGTGCTAATTCACCAGAAATAATCTCAGTAGTTTCTCTTGGCCAAGACAAGAGAAACAGTGAGGGGGATTTGGAAGGAGTCTCTGCTTCTTCTGGCAACTGTTCATGCCTTTTTGTGGAAGTCTGACTCACACTTGGGAATCACTGTGGTATGCAGACAAGTGAAACAGGGCCAAGCAAATGATGGTTTAAATGAATTTTGGAGGAGCAATATGGACTTCAGTGAAATCAAATATGTGTGTTTGTGTGTGTGTGTGTGTTCATAATATGATACCCCACATATCCACAACTATCTTTGCTGATGGCTCTAAAATCTCCAAAGAGCTAGGGTAAAGATGGGTTGATTCTATAGAGATCTGATTCCCTACAGCAGCCTACATAAACTGACTAGTTTCAGACTTCCATGCACTCACTTTAACATGCAGGCATCCTCTAGACTTGATTTCATTGCCTAGATCCCAGTTTTTCCATGCATGCCCATATTTCAGTGTCCTGCCTATTGTCAACAAATGAAAGCCTTTTTTTGTTGTTCAGTCACACAGTCGAGTCCGACTCTTCGCGACCCCATGGGCCAGCTCCCGCCAGGCCCTCCTGTCTTCCGCTGTCCTCTGAAGTTGGCTCAATTTCATGTCCGTTGCGTCGATGACACTGTCCAACCATCTCATCCTTTGCCGTCCCCGTCTTCTTTGACCTTCAATCTTTCCCAGCATCAGGGTCTTCTCCAGTGAGTGCTCCCTTCTAATTTGGTGGCCAAAGTATTTGAGCTTCAGTTTCATTATCTGGCCTTCCAGGGAACAGTCGGGGTTGATTTCTTTTAGGATTGACTGATTTGATCTTCTTGCAGTCCAAGGGACTCTCAAGAGTCTTCTCCAGCACCATAGTTCAAAAGAATCTATTCTTCGGCGCTCGGCCTTCCTTATAGTCCAACTCTCGCAGCCATACATGACTACTGAAAGACTATTGAAAGAGGTAGTCAATCTTTAAAGGTACAATTGTGGTCTTAGGGTACTGTCTCAGTGATGATCTGGTTCTTATAGATCCACATGGGTCAATGCAGGGGTAATTCATGAGGACAACCAGATGGATTTCACCTAGAGAACTGGTGTTGAGTAGTGATGGGCATGAACTGGGAAAATGTGGTATGGTTCATGGTATGCCAGCTTCATGAACCATGAAACATCACAAATAAACCAGTTTCATTTGTGAGGTTTGTGACATGGTAGAACACCCCTCAGCATGATAGAGACACCAAACTCACAAGGGATATCCGGCTAACCCTCCTCTACCTACATGCCAAGGTTGGTGAGGATTGAATTTATGGGGTTCGAGTTATGGCTCCCCCAAAGAAGGTGTCCCCAGGAAAGCATTTTCTGGGGAAATGACAAGCACAGGTTCATGAGGGTCAGGATTGTATAGAATGGATCCTGTGCAAATTAAAGATGCCAAACATGCAAGAGATCTCCAGATGACTCTCCTCTACTTGCCCTCCAAGTTTGATGAGGATTGGATTTATGGGGTCCAAGTTACAGCCCCCCAAAGAAGGTGCTCCTATGGAGGGAAAAACAGCAAAAAAGCAAGGACAACAGAAGCCATGCAGAACAGAATCGAAGTCCCAGAGAATCTCTGCAGTAGAAACTGAAGGTTGGAGGCATTTTTGCAAGCCCAGCAGAACCAGTGCAATGTGCCCAGCAGAACTAGTGCCACTGTGGCACTGTGAACATACCATCACCTCCACTAGTTTTGTTGTTAGTAATGTTTTCTAAGGCCCATTTAACTTCACATTCCAGGATGTCTGGCTCAAGGTCAGTGATTATACCGTCGTGTTTGTCAAGGACATTGAGGTCTTTCTTGTATAGTTCTTCTGTGTATTCTTGCCATCTTTTCCTAATCTCTTCTGCTTCTGTTAGGTCCCTACCGTTTTTGTCCTTTATCATGGCCATCTTTGCATGGAACGCTCCCTTGATTTCTCCAATTTTCTTGAAGAGATCTCTAGTCCTTCCCATTCTATTGTTTTCTTCTATTACTTTGCACTGTTCATTCAGGAAGGCCTCCTTATCTCTCCTTGCTGTTCTCTGGAAATCTGCATTCAGTTGGGTAAATCTTTCCTTTTCGCCTTTGCCTTTCGCTTTCCTTCTTTCCTCTGCTATTTGTAAAGCCTCATCAGAAAGCCACTTTGCTTTCTTACATTTCTTTTTCTTTGGGATGGTGGTGATTGCTGCCTCCTGTACGATGTCACGAACCTCTGTCCATAGTTCTTCAGGCACTCTATCTATCAAATCCAGACCCTTGAATCTATTCTTCACCTCTACTGTATATTCATCAGGGATGCGATCTAGGTTAAACCTGAATGGCGTCGTGGTTTTCCCGATTTTCTTCAATTTAAGTCTGAATTTTGCAATGAGTAGCTCATGATCTGAACCACAGTCAGCTCCAGGTCTTGTTTTTACTGACTGGATAGAGCTTCTCCATCTTTGACTGCAAATTATATAGTCAATCTGATTTCGGTGCTGCCCATCTGGTGATGTCCATGTGTAGAGTCGCCTCTTAGGTTGTTGGAAAAGGGTGTTCGCTATGACCAGTGTGTTCTCTTGACAAAACTCTGTTAACCTTTGCCCTGCTTCATTTTGCTTTCCAAGGCCAAACATGTCTGTTATTCCGGTTACCTTTTGACTTCCTACTTTAGCATTCCAGTCCCCTATGATGATGAGGACATCATTTTTTGCTGTTAGTTCTATAAGGTGTTGTAGGTCTTCATAGAACCGGTCCACTTCAGCCTCTTCTGCATCAGTGGTTGGGGCATAGACTTGGATTACTGTGATGTTGAATGGTTTGCCTTGGAATCGGACCGAAATCATTCTGTCATTTTTGAGATTGTATCCCAGTACTGCCCCCTGCACTCTCTTGTTGACTATAAAGGCCACACCATTTTTTCTACGAGATTCCTGGCCACAGTAGTAGATATAATGGTCTTCTGAGTTAAATTCGCCCATTCCTGTCCACTTAAGTTCACTGATTCCTAAGATATTGATGTTCAAACATGTGGATATGTCTTGGGTGGGGTGGAGGAATCAGAATGTGAGCCCACAGCAGAGGAATCAAAGCCAGACTGCATGCTGGACCAACAGACCATTCTGAAAAATAAAAGGTGCTTCTGGAGGGGGGAAATCATGAGCAGTGAGAAAGAGGAGGCATTTAACTCTCCCCTGGCCCACTGATTTCCTACTCTATTTCCAGGGACTCTTGCATAGCTTTAAAAGTGTGTTATTCCATTCCATTTCAACCTACATGCTCTTGTATTTCAGGCACTTACTATCCCTGTGGACAGAGTAGTGGTTTTGTGGTTTGGGTTGTTGCTGCTGTTGTTTTTACAATGATTGTTGTACAGTGTTGCGTTCCTGTTGTTGTACAATGTTGTACAATGATTGTTGTACTACATTAAGAGGAAAGGGAAGATATAAACAGCATCCTAGGAACTACATGGTAACTAACTCTCATTAAAATAATGTCCGTCATAAAGGTTTGTTTTACACTCCCATTCTAAAATCTTCTTTTAAAACTATCTATGGGTTCTACATCTCATAAGTCTTGCGTTAAGTTACCTATGAGAGTTCTAGATGAGAGTTAAGCACCCAGTGTTCTTCAAGTTAAAATGATAAACCTCTGTCTGAATCACACATTAATAAAATGTAATCAACGGCTGCTTTTTAAAAAACTGAAGGAGGATTATCACATGACGAACTTTTATCAAACCTTTGTTGCTCAAGCAATATTACATAAACTGAGGTCCAATATTTGTTGATTTGCTTCGGTATTTTTATTCATGTTTATATTTATGTCTGTTAGATTCTATATCTAAATGCATCAGGCAATTTGCATTTCCTATTTAATTGCTTTCAGAGTGTCAGTATGAAGCTTTGCCCCTCTTTTCTTGGTCATCCAGTGTTGTCCTTCTCTTTCTGCACCAGGAGACCACACATTTCTTTGCAAGCAAGATCCATGAATTCCAGTTCATACTGTTGTAAAAGAAGGGGGAAAGAAAGCACATAACTTCTATTCCTTCCTTCCCTGATCACAGGTAAAGCAGACTTATAAACAGCTGCCTGTGGAGAGTGGAAGCTTCCAGTGAGTTCAGCTCTGCTCTTTGACTTTCTAGTAAGGTTTTATATAGGCTCAGCCGTCATCCGGTCATGTCCCTTTGAATCTCATCTTGCGAGACTTCCAAACTCAATAAACCGTCAGCCATAACTTTCTTGTCACCATAAGCACATCTTGAGTATTCCTCATCCCGCCTTTGGTACACATGTGGATTATTTTGGCATGAATGAGCATTCATTTCCACAGTGGTTCTGCACCTAGTTATCTTACATAGCAAAAAAGAGACACGAAGGGGTAGCTAGCACAAAATATGGCTTATCACAGCCATGCAGATTTTCCAAATCATCTTCTTGTGCTTGTGACAAACAGTCTAGTTAACAGACTTGTCATGCATGCAGAGTTTGGTGTAGTGGTTAAGTGTGTGGACTGTAATCTGGGAGAACTGATTCCCACTCCTCCACATGTGCAAGCCATAGTTCTGACAAGATCTGTCCTTGAAATGGCAGTTCTTGAAAAAGCTCTCTCAGCCCCACCTACCTCACAGGGTGTCTGTTGTGGGGAGTGGAAGGGAAAGGAGTTTGTAAGCTGCTCTGAGACTCGGAGTGAAGAGCGGGGTATAATTCCAATCTCTTCTTCTTCTAACTTGGTATATGAAACAGTATGTGGTTATACACAAAATTGTGTTAAATATGGGATCTTTCCTTGGTCCTGGAAAACAGTATGAGAAGGCATTCTCCAAATGTGCCAAGCTATCATTCTATAACAACATTTCATTTACCTTTCACATTTTACACACTCCGGTGAGAAGTCACACAGATCCAGTACAACGCAATCCATAAGTGTAAGCAAGGCTGTTCACTGGATATAGTGATAACGTAGGAGATTAGAATTCACCTTCCTGACCCTATTATAGGAGGCTTTATACAACAACCCATAGTTCAGCCTCATATTTCTCCATCTGTTAAATGGGAAAAATAGCAATCTGCCTGTCTGTGTAGGAGTGAGGAAATCACACACATACACACAATAAGACAATATCATCTGAGCTGGCCTAAAACATTTGCAGCCTTAAATGGCTGTACCACATAACCTGAGCGGGGTGCTTTAGAACCTCTGACAATGTTGGAGAAGATGCTGGGCTGCAGCTCTCCACTGGCACATCCTCTGAAACATTGCACAGGAACCTGGAGTGCTCGTTAGGCGTGTGGGGTGCTTCACCGCTGCCCCTAAAAATATTGCTGCTACAACTGATTTGTGTAGGCTAGCCAGCCATGCCTTCACTTCAGAAAATGTATGAATTGCAGGTTTAACGTCTTGATACTCCAGCCGTGAAAATAAGTTCACGGGGAAGTCATGGTGCCCACAAGGTTTACTCATTCTGACAATTATATCTGGGTCCAGTAGCACCTTAGAGACTAACAAGAAAATTTTGGGGTATGAGCTTTTAAGAGTCAACTCTGCCTTCGTCAGGTACAAGAGATGGGAGCTGTGACGCTCAAAATCTCATACCCCCCAACCAATGCTCCCTCTAAGCTGCGGAGTCTTGTGAGCAAAAATACTACTTTGTGAGCTACTGGCCTTAAAATTGTGAGCAAGCGATTTGGCTACTGCATACATTAGTTTGCTCTGGAGCCATCCTCCCTGAGCTAAGACAAAAATCTGTGAGCCGGAGGCTAAAAAACTGTGAGCTAGCTCACACTAACTCAGCTTAGAGGGAACACTGCCCCCAACATCTTGTTGTGCTCGAAGGAGCTACTAGACTCGAATCGAGCTGTTCTATTGCAGACCAACAGTGCTACCCTCGGAAACTATCTTCATTCTGACAACGTATACATCTGTTAATCATTTGTGGCACACCAATACCTTAAAGTGTGGAGGGGAAATCCTCTCCAAACTGTGAATGCTTCTGGAGTCTGGTCATTTGATGAGAATTCTTACCACCAGGTAACTGCTTATTTACAAAACTGCAGTATGCGGGGTTAAATTTAATTCAGAAGGATGGAGTTTTACTTTGAAATAAATTAACTTAGAGTTGCGATATCCTGGTGCTCAGAATTTTTTTAACAAATGAAGAATTTTTGTCACTTTATATAATTAACACATCCCTCAAATTCGGATGAGCAGGATTTGAAAGTGTTTCAAATTAAGAAGCCAAATGTTACTTCTGACATTCTACTGAACTTTCCCCCCAGCTTTAGTTTGTTGTTGATAGTAACAGCAATTTTCACACTCATGTACAGCACCTAGCAAAATACACATTAAATTATAGCAATCCCTTTATTTAATTTTTTTTAAAAAAAACTTGCGTTCCAAGAAAAATGTGAGCAACTTTCATTGAAACAAAGTGCATTAGATTCCATTTGGCTCTGATGACACCAGTTGGCTTTTTCCTCCTCTTCACCAGCTGCCCGACTGAGCTTTCTGATGCATGCTCAACTTCTGATCCGCAATTCCATTAGGACCTATCCCTTTTGCTCCAGTAGGTAAGCAGAATATATTGCCCAAAGTCTGATCTGAAAGCTGCCTAACCGCTGACCTATTACGAACAATGGGCCTTCTCTAAAGGAAGGCCTCGTCAGGATTAGTGGCTTTTGATGAGGTAATCAAATATGCGTTTTTGCAGCCAGGACGCTGCCATGCTGGCAAAATGATCTTGCTGGGAGGCAGGCTGTAAGCTTTACTACCAGGAAATGGACAATAACAGATAGCCTGCATTTAAATTTGCACATATCTTTAATTGCTGCTGGAGAAAGAGACATGCCAAATACTGACACAACAGATCCTTCAAAGTTATGTATTTGTGTTAAGTGCTATTCGGCTAGGTGGTGAAGCAAAACAAACACTACTCCACCCCCCCTCCAAATTAGCCAATTGTGTTTTTTTAAGCATTTTGACAACTGATGTCCTTTTAACTTGTCATGAAGTCATCTGTGACATTCTCAGTTCACATTCTCTTGTTCTTTTAAGAAAGGTGGTCATAAGGTTAATTTATTTTGTAGCTGTCCTAGGAACCTTGGGAAATGAATCTTAACATTTAAATGCGTGTTCTTTTTAACATATTTAACTTACATCAATATATGTGTATTTTTTTTTAGAAGGAAAGATTAAATCTATATTCAGGAGAGAAAATAGAGGGAAAATATTCTGGATCAAAATATTGAAAACAACTGGAAATTCTGTGTTAAAAGCAGGCTCCTGAAGATAGCTTTTAAAAGGTAAACAAGATTTATTTATTTTTTAAAAAAATCACCAAATACTCAAACCTTCGAAGCAGCAATGGGGAGCACCGCTGACTTTTTATAATTGGATTATATAAGATAGTCACATTTGCATGTTGGAGACTGCAAATGGAACTGAATTGTTGCATATTTATTACTGATTTACTGTCAATGGGACCCCCCCCCCCCGCTTTGTGCAATTAACCCCACTGTTGCCAGCTGGTCTGTTTAGAAGAAACTATGTAGCTGAGCAAACGAAAGCCTAGAATCCCAAATCCTATGCAGAAAAAAATGCCCCCAAACACAAAGAAACTCGCCTACAGTGTTATTCTGACTTTTTACATCTCTTGTCAGACCTTCTTCATAATTTTATTCATCAGTCACTCCAGCATGGTGATTTGAATGTCGGACTAAGATCTGGAAGACTTCGATTCAGATCCCCACTGTCATAGACATTCACTGAATGACCTTGGCCTATCACTCTCTACCAGCCTGACCTACCTCGCAGGATTGTTGTTGTGAGAAAATAGATTAGTGGAAAATGATGTTGTGAGCTGTTTTAGGTTCCCATTTGGGATATAAATATATACATACACATACATACACAAATTAAAAAAATACTTTTAGAGGTCCAGAATTGAGAGTTGTGTGAACCCTTAAAACATTTTGTTTTTACAAACCCTGGTCCTTGGCCTTTAACTGTAGAGCAGCTGACCAGACAGAAATTAAGTCAGGGAAGGGTTTCTCACTAATGTTAGGATACTGGGCTACGTTTTACATCTTTACCCCAACTATTCTTCAAAGAGCTCAGAGCAGCATACATGGTTTTGGTCTCCCCATTCTATCTTCACAACAACCCTGTGAGGTAGGCTAGGTGGAATGAGAGTAGCGCTCCCACCTAATGGCTGTGGGGATTTGAACCTGGGTCTTCCCTCATTCTAATCTGACATTCTATTATACCATGCTGCCTTTAAAGGCAGGGCAGCTCTAAACCTTACATAGCTTGTCACTCAGAAAACCATTACGAGTGCTGGGGGATAGGGCACATCATAGTTTGCTAAACTCTAAAGGTTAAATAGACAAAAATATTAACTGATAAGTAATACAAATATCATAGTTTAAAAACATAAACCAAAGGACAAGATGATCTTGACAGGCTGGAAAACTGGGCTAAAACAAGTAAAATTAATATCAATGGAGATAAATGTAAAGTTCTGCATTTAGGTAGGAAAAATCAAATGCATAAATATAGGATGGGGGAGAATTGTCTTGGCAGTACTATGCGTGAAAAGGACCTAGGGATCTTAGTAGACCATACACTGAACATGAGTCAGCAGTGTGATGCAGTAGCTAAAAAGGCAAATGCGATTTTGGGCTTTATCAACAGAAGCATAGTGTCCAGATCACGCGAAGCAGTGGTACCGCTTTACTCTGCTCTGGTTAGACCTCACCTAGAGTATTGTGTTCAATTTGGGCACCACAATTTAAGAAGAATATAGACAATCTGGAACATGTCCAGAGGAGGGCAACAAAGATGGTGAGGGGTCTGGAGACCAAGTCGTATGAGGAAAGGTTGAAGGAGCTGCGCATGTTTATCCTGGAGAGGAGACGACTGAGAGGTGATATGATAGCCATCTTCAAATACGTGAAGGGCTGTCATATAGAGGATGGTGCAGAGTTGTTTTCAGTTGCCCCAGAAGGTCGGATCAGAACCAACTGCTTGAAATTAAATCAGAAGAGTTTTCAGCTAAACATCAGGAAGAACTTCCTGACAGAGAAGTTCCTCAGTGGAACAGGCTTTCTTGGGAGGTGGTGGGCTCTCTTTCTTTGGAGGTTTTTAAACAGAGGCTAGATGGCTGACAGCAATGCTGATTCTGTGAACTTAGGCAGATCATGAGAGGGAGGGCAGGAAGGGTTGCGTCAGTGATTAGTTCTCATGGCACTTTCTTACACACCCAGGGAAATGCTGATTGCCACTTGGGGTCAGGAAACTATTTTTCTCCAGGCCAGTTTGACTGGGGATCCTGGAGTTGGTTTTTGTTTTGGGTTTTTTGGTCATCTTCTGGGCATGGAACAGGGGTCACTGTGGGTAGAGGGGAGGTATTTTTTAATTCCCTGCATTGTGCAGGGGGGTGAACTAGATGATCCTGGAGGCGCCTTCCAACTCTATGATTCTATGACAGTCAAATTCCCCATTAAGAAAGGGTCAAGTTACTATGAAACCTTCAGAAATCCAAAGAGAGATATAACACTGGGATAACTGAACATTAGGAAAAATTTCCTAACATTTGAGAGCAGTTCAACAATGGAACTGCTTATTGGGGGTTGGGTGGGCTGATGAGTTCTCCCTTGCTGGTAATCTTCAAACAGAGGCTGGACAGCCATCTGTCAGTAACGCTCTACTTTTGATTGCCTGCAATGGACAGAGGGTGAGATGAGATGTCTTAGAAGGCCCTTTCCAACTTTTATGATTCTATGACTAAAAAAAGTGTGGATTTTCTCTGTGTTACTGTGCACTTGAAACAGCTCCACCGCTGGCTGTCAACAAGCATCTGAAGCAAAGCTTCACCATCACAAATGTAGTATATTATAAATTAAAACTCTCTCATAGCAATTGAAACGTTTTAATGATTATTGAGTAAATCTGCTTGTATTAAATTTCAGGTCTTCTGATAATTAGATACGAAGAGATTACAGTTTTGTCCACTCACATTTATCCCCAGATATTTAATAGAATTGGTGGCTACTGTGCATTCTGTACTCTTTATGATATCTCCTCCTTCTTATTGCGTTAGGTATTTCATTATGATTTTTGTGTTCCTATTTACTGTATGTCTTGAAAAGGATCCAAATTCTTTGATATGTTCCATTACATACTGTAACAATTTCATAGAAGTATAGAATCACAGAGTTGGAAGGGACAATTTAGTCCAACCCCCTGCTCAATGCAGGTTCAGCCTAGAGCATCCCTGACAAGTGTTTGTCCAGCAGCTGCTTAAAGACTACCAGTGAGGGAGAACTCACCACCAGCATATCCAAAAGAGTTGTAAATCTCAAAAATAAATAAATAATCATGCCATTTGTGTAGCTTTACATTTTAAATTCATCCATTTTTATTCCTTTAATCCTTGTATCTTGTCTGATCATTATAGCTAACATCATTTTTACTAAAATAAATAATAGAGATGACGGAGGACAGCCTTAACATGTTCCTTTTCCAACTGAGATTGTTTCTGTTAGTTTTCTATTTATTAAGATCTTTGCTTGTTGTTTTGAATATATAGCTTGTGTCCAGTTCCAGAATTCTAGGCCACAGCCCATAATCTAATGTACATTCAATAAGAAAGGTCATGTTATGTTATCAAATGCTTTCTCTGCATAAAGAAATAAAAATGCTGCTTTCTTTTTTTTTCTTATTCACAAATTCAACTGTATCTATTATAAATTGTATATTATCTTTCATATGCTCTTTGGTACAAAACCTGTTTGATCCATGTGTATTAGATTTGGTATACATATTCTTAATTGTACTGCCATTATTGTAGTGAAGATTTTATAATCTACATTCAGTAAAGAGATGGGTCTATATGACTGTGGCAGCGTTGCATCACTGCCTTCTTTAATGTATTAGTGTTATATATGCCTCTTGCCACGTTGGAGGTATTGTCTTTCCTTCTCTAATTCATAATTTTTTGCACTGGTATCATTAAAATGTCTTCAAGGTGTTTATAATATATTGTTTTCAACCTGTCTGGACCTGGTGCTTTAACCTTTTTCATATTTTTAATTATCTGGGAAATTTCTTGAATTGTTATTGTTTGGTTTAGGATTTTTCTGTGTTCTGATGTAAACTTTCTTTAGATGATACACCAAATATCTGCCACGTTTATTTGCATGTTCAAAATGTCTTTGTTTTTTTAAAAAATTGATTTTTTTTCCTGAACCATAACATATCGACTTGATTTTTAAATGTCTGATTTCTACTAATATTTCCTTATTAGGGATATTTTTGTGCTTTTGTTTCAGATTTTGGAATTTTTCTGTTAATATCTTAGTTTGTTCTGTTTTTCCTCTTTTCTTCTTAGCAGCAGCAGCTGCTAATAAAATTCCTCTGATCAACACTTTACTTGTTTTCCAGATTATGGGTGAACACATCCTTTATGTGTTATTTGTCTTAAAAATTCTTCCAATTCTTTTCTGCACTTCTTACATCATCTTGTAGTAAAAGAGCTTTATTTAATCTCCATCTTCCTCTTGATTTCCGGTTCCATTGCCAAACTACTTCTATGGGACTATGGTCTGCAAATATTTTCAGTTGAATCTCTACTTTATCTAAATTCATTGTAAGACTTTTTGATATCCAACACATATCTCTTCTTGAATACGTTTGGTGTCTATCAGAGAGAAATGTGAAATCTCTATCTTTTGTATGTTTAATCCTTCAAGCATCTTCTAGTTCCTTCATTTCCAAATATTGAAATCTATTTTTCCATAATTTTCTGCTTCTGGAATTTCTTGATCTGCCCATCTTTGGTTCATAAAGAAAGTCAAAGCTCTTGTTGATCTTTAAGATACTACTGGACTCAAATCTTGTTCAGCTTTGGGTAGCAACAGACAAAAGAGCCCGAAACAGACAAAAGAGCAGCCCGAAAGCGATTAATATCATGCGAGTAGGCAAATGGGTACCCACCCTTAGAAGGGTGGGGGGCACCTGCCTCTGTAACAAAAGAGGTTTGTGGTGGCCACAGCTGCGTTCAGCGAGAAGCATCAATGGCGGCAGCGACGGCAGTGGCGGCGGCGGAACCGAGATGATACTCGGCAAGAAGAACATCGGTCGAGCGATCCCTGGCGGCGGAAGATTGCGGTGGAGGCTGGCGTCGGCGTCTGATGATGTGGACTGTAAAGCGCGGCGGAGCCAGCTAGGACAGAGCCGAGGCTGAGCGGACACGAAGACAGGCGCCGGGTAGACGGTCCCTCCAAAGGAGAGAAAGTAGCCGACCAGTGGAGAAAATCGCCGAAGAAGGAGAGCCGCCGAAGAAGGAGAGCTGCCAAGCAGCCAGAAGAACGCAGCGGACCTATCACAGGGTGCTGGTAGGGAATCCCCACCCCTTCGGTATGTGGCCTTAGATAGGGCTAACGAGTTCGTAAAGAACACCCCTGTAAACCGCTCTGAGACCCGTTAGGGGTTACGGGCGGTATATAAGTCCCATGTGAATAAATAAATAAATAAAATAAATGTGAGTTCTACTAACCCATGTTTCCCTCTGCTTCTGCCTGGCAATGAATAACTGGAGGGAGGAATAATCTAATATCATCACATTAGCACTTCCCTACCAGCCAAGAAAGTAGAGTAGAAACACACATGTGATGAAGTGACATCACTCATGTTTACTGGAGAGATGTGGTTCAGCAGGGCTCACTTTTCTCCATGTAATATATAGTTAGGCTGACGTTTTGCCATTTTTGACCCAGCAAAGACAGAAATCCAAGCTTTGGAGGTCTCTTATAGCTGGCCTTTCCCCTGAGTGAGAGGAGAGGAGGGGTCTTTAAGGCCCAAGTACACACAGATTTGGATGGTCTACCAAGTCTGGCAGATCCAGCTTCTTCCTCATGAGATACCAGACCTTGCTAGCTCTTGAGCCCAAGCACAGTGCTGTCTCGTGGCTCTACCGAACCCTTCTGGGTAATAGCTGCTCCTTGACTGACTCTATATAAATGTATCTAATCTTTTTTTTATGGTCAAGACTAAAGCTTATACCCAAAATTAAACTTTGTGGGTCTTAAAGGTGCTACTGCACTCAAACTTTGTTCAATAAATTAAGTATGTATTGCTTGAAGAAGTACTTTATTTAATCTGTCCTGAATCTGGTGCTCATATTTTATTGGGTAACCCTAGCTCTTAAGAAGAACTTTGTGAAAAAATTGTTGGAAGTGAAAGTTCAGAATGTGTATCAGATCACCATTATCCACATCCATGTTAATATTCTCAAAGAACTCCAGAAAGGTGGTGAGGGAGGATTTCTCTTTGCTACAGCCATGCCAATTCTGTCTTGTTCTTTCATATACTTAACAATTCTATCATTAATTCTACAACTGAGAACCAGTGTGGTGTAGTAGTTAGAGTGCTGGGTTAGGATCTGGTAGACCCAAGTTCAAATCTGAAGTCTGTCATGGAAGCTTTGCTGGGTGAACTTGGCTCAATTACGGTCTCTCAGGCTAACCTCTCTCACAGAGTTATTGTGACTGATAAATAGGGTTGCCAGCTCTGGGTTGGGAAATACCTGGAAATTTTGGGGGTAGAGCCTGAGGAGTGCAGGGTTTTCAGAGGGGAGGGACTTCAATGTGGTATAATCCCATACAGGGTGCATTCAGATGCGCCATTTGATCTGGTGTTGTGACAGTTCAGCAACGGATTTTATATGCACGATCACACAGTCAACATCTGCCTCCTGTCCCCAGCCATTGGTTTCTGGCTCAAAACCCCTTTAACCCGGAGTATTTTGTTACCAGGTCCCAAAGTGGTGTTTTCTCAGCTCTCCCATTTAAAGCCGCATTTTCCCCCTGTGTGATCGCTCCTCTGGTATCAAGCCACTTCCGGTTTAAGCGCCCTCCCCGCTCAAAAGCTGCCTGAGCCTTCTGCTTTTTGCCCACCATTTTTTTTAATGCGTCGGTGGTGTGCGCACAGGCGGAGCTCTGCTACCGTGTTTAGAAAACTGACATTTAAATGGTCACTTGTTTTAACGTTTAGATGAGTTCAGAATCTAATGGAGGCCATTTTCGGGTCAAACGTTTAAAGGGAAATCTTTTGTTGTAGGGAATTGATTGATTCGCCCTGGTGGTTCTGCGCATGTCCATGGTAGTTTTGCCCCATTCTATGGATGAGTGCCTAATTTAAAAACCACCGACACACGCTCTTGTGTGCCAATAGTGTAGATGCCAGGGAGCGATGTGACTGTGCGGTGAGGTGGGATATGGGAGGTAAGTGTGATCGTGATTATACAGATCAAAAATAATCACGTCAGAACCGGACCAGTTTAAACCGCTCTCAGCACGCCGTCTGAACACACCCATAGTCTACCTTCCAAAGCAGCTATTTTCTCCAAGTAAATTATCTATGTCGCCTGGAGATCAGTTGTAATCCCAGGAGATCTCCAGCCACCACCTAGAGGTTGGCAACCCTACAGATAAAATAGAGGAGAGGAGAATGATGTAAGCCATTTTGGGCCCCATTGGAGAAGAAAATGGGGTATAAATGTAGTAATTAGATAAATAACAAAGAAATAATATTTTACACACAGTTACCAAAAAGACATGCATAACTTCCTGGCCTACCAATTCCTAATGCTCCCCACAGTGGGAACTCTTTAAAAAAAATGGCAGCACATTTTGCTGCTTTCCAATTTTTGATGAGGAGGTTAATTATAGTGATAAATGGCATCTTTTTGAAAGAAGACTAACCCCTTTGGTGTACGCTATCTGGACCTGGTGACTTACTTTTCAATTTGCCAGTTAACCATAGAACCTCTACTCCTGTTTGACACTCACCCTAAAAAATAAAAATTCTGGTGTAACTAGCTTTTGAGATCTGATGATTCGGAGCTATATACATTTTAACAATTTCATTATGAAGAAATGAAGTATCCTGAAAATATTTGACCTTCGCTTTCCCTTTCAACTCCCTCTTCAGTTTTTCCTCATTTTTGTATTTCTGAAACCATAAGAGGCAGAAATCCATGGAAGGTTCTGCTTCTAAACTATGTATCTCTGTCTCCCAGGAGGTTCATTTGTGCCACCATTATTGCTCTTCCAATACCACTTGACAACAGACCTGTCCCAGAATGCCTTTGGAAAATTGTGAACTTGATCGCTATGCATAGGGTTTTTACCTATTTGTACTTTTGGTGCTTTGCAAACAAAAAGATGGCCTAGAAATGTATTAAATAGATACAAATAGGCTACTTTGACTTCCCAGCAACAAATACATGGCAACTGCCTGTTAATAGTGGAAACTGCAATAATGCAAACATTTTGTGTTATTTTATTTTTTACTGTCAAGTCACAGCTGACTCATGGCAACCCTGTGGGGTTTTCAAGACAAGAGACATTCAAAGGTGGAAAAGAGTAAGAATCCAGTAACACCGTAAAGACTAACAAAATTTGTGTTTTGTTTTGTTTTTTGCCTTGCTTGGTTCAGCAAAACAATGCACAAGGAGACAGAGACAGTTTCCTTGGATTTTAAAAAAATTCTTAGCATTCTTGAAATGAAGGGTGGAATGCCCTGACCTGGATAGCCCAAGCAAGCCCAGTCTCATCAGATCTTGGAAGCTAAGCAAGGTTGACTCTGGGAAGTACTTGGATGGGAGACCTCCTTGAAATACCAGAGGCGGGAGGCAGGGCAGTTCTTTTTAAGCCACCTCTCTGAATATCCTCCAGGCCCGCAGTCAGGATCAGTCACCAGAGGTCGCCATGACTTCCAGGTGTGCGCACAAACACACACACATGTGCATATTAAAAAATACAGGGGGAAAAGAGAGAAAGAAATACAGGATGGAAGTATTTTAAATAAATAAAATAAGTAGGCTTAAGCAAGCTACTCAGCCTCAGCCTTCCCATCTGTAAAATGAGGATAATAATACTCATTGCTTTCTAGAAACTGTATGAGAAACACTTTAAATTCTTCAAAGTGGTCATCAAGTGCGAAGTATTATTACAGCAGTATTGTGTGTGTTTAATTGTGATTCTTATTTGTTACTGTAATTTTCGGCCTTACTGCTGTATACCTTAAAGCCCTGTTTCAGACAACCCTTTTACACATGTAGAAAGGGTTGCACTGCAATATAGAACTTTTCTTCTCTTGAGGTTTAAAGAAAGAACCCACTCAACCACAGGTGCTGCACACGTACAATAATCCATCTACCCATCACAGATACATTGCAAATGCTTTTGAAATGCTCCCGAAATTCCAAAAGCAACTGGTGATGGTGCATTGTGCAGCACTGGTCAAGGAGAAAGACAGAAACCCTGTCAAACATCTGGATCTGATGTGTATACAGCATGTAATTTGAAATGTTATCTTTATACTCTTTGTTGTTTTTAACTACATGGAAGCTCATTTTGAGCTATCAAAATATGACAAAATGTGAAATTCAAGTTCGCACAGTTTTAAACGGATTTTCCTGAATATCACATTTTGGCCGTATTATTCACACCTTGTGCGACAAATGTTTTTTAGGTTTTTTTTTAACAGAGCAAACAGCTGTTTGGTAATTGTTTAATATATAGAAACTGTCATTCATGCTTCTCTCTATCTCTGGTGATTCATAATTCTTTCCCTTAGTCCTCATTTCTTTAAAAAGGGGGGGGGAGGATTGAGCCACTGTTGTTTAATCTGATAATTATGCAAACACTAAATCTTACACTGAAGGAGAAAATGTTAACATACACTGAGAAACCAAAATGCTTAGAACTATAATCTGTGTGATAAAATGCATTACTCTGTTTAAAAGGATTGTTTTACAGAAGCAATTAACAATCAGCAATCATATAGTTCAGACCGGTGTTTTGATGCCATCTGTTGGAATAAGTCTTCTTACTCCCAAGAATGAAGCTATAATTTTCAGTTTATGATTTCATTACATACAGTAGAATAGCTACTGAAAAAGAAGAAAGAATATTTCACCATAGATCTCCTCCTTTTAAAAAAGAAAAGCTTCTTCAGTGATTCAGTTTGTCATTGTTTATATTTAGATTTAAAGGAACAGTGTTGAAGGATTTAGAACACAGACCACAAAGCAGCTTCCATACAGTCTCTCTCCATGGAGCAGGGACACACACACACACCAAACAATCCAACTACAGTGAATGAAAATTACACATGAGCAGTGTGTGGGTGGACTGAAAGGTGGTGGACTGTATTGTCGGAATCTGATCCAGAAAATGTATTTACGTTATTTCAAACATAAAACCAAAATCTTATTTAGCTAAATAATTCATCACACATAAGAAACATTTAGATGAAAAGTCCACAAAAATTAACATTCATCTTTATAACAGGATGACAAGGATATGAAATTACATGGGAGATACTGGGTCACCCAGATATTACCTAGTTGCTTTCATATGGTGCTCTCAAACTACTTCAGTGTTTAGCATGGCTTGCCACCCAGGGTTGGTCTTACTCTATTCTCATGGCAAGTCTCTTCACCCGATCATAATGTCTAGTACAGCTTTTCATGTGAACCTTCCTATTCACATGACTAGCTTCCTCCCAGTGCTGGAGGCTCCGGGAGGTGTCCATCACCAGCATGAAACACTATGATCCTGGCAAAACTTAATCCTAAACACTTGTGCAGTCACAGCAATTGTTTGTAAAGCGATGCCCATTTATTTTTCATAGGAACTTGACTGTATATGCTGGAACAGTTTTTCAGTGGCTATATTTTATAATCATAGGAAGATACACGATTTCTCTAAGAAGATGAAACCACTTTTGCAAAATATCCACGGTTCTATTTTTATAAATGGATTAAATGCTAGATTAACCTTTTTTGTTTTTAATACACTAGAGGGAGCTAGATCCCTATATTGCATGTGCGCAATTAACCGGAGGGGGGAGAGAATGTGCAACACAGTAAACATCCCAAATCAGAACATCAAAAAATACACTTTGTAAGAAAAAGATTTCACACTTACTAATATGATAATATATCAAGTTAACAAATTTAATCTATAAAATATAGCAAAACCGCTTATGTTAATCTTCATCTACAGTGGGTTTAAATTACTCCTGGATTTAATTACTTTTTACTTTTTGAATTCTAAAGAAAATCTAATATATATATATGCGCAATGAAACTCTAATTCTATTATGTTACCCATAACTAATTCTATCAGAATGTGGATACATTTTTGGATGCAGCATGGTGTAGTGGTTAGAGTGTTGTACTAGAATCTGGGAGACCCAGGTTCGAATCTCCACTCTGCAATGGAAGCTTGCTGGGCAAACTTGGGCCAGTCTCACACTATTTTCTTTGAAGCAGTACAATCATGCCCTATCTTCCAAATGATAATATTAAGTGATATACAGCACTATAAAATTGTTGTTTTGGGGTGAGGTGATACACACACTCACACACACGAGTATCTAATTCTGAACTGAGCCATAGAGTGTGCATTTTTTAAAATCCACACTATGGGCCCAGGGACAGATGAGGGGGATTTTTCTACAAGCCTGGGAGAAGCCCGAGGTATGCAGAAAAATAAGGAACAAAATTTTTTTCATTGGACTTTTAAAGAACCAAAATCAAGGGGCAGAAGTAAGCAGAAAAAGGCAAGTAAGTGAGAGGGAGAGAAGGAAAGGGGAGAGGCTGCAGGCAGTGCAACGGGGATACAAAGAATTAAAACAAGACAAGAGGGGGAAATGGAAATGAAATTTCCCATGTGACTTCTCACAGGCACCTCACTTGTGTCAGTGGAAAGTTCTGTCAAGTCGCAGCTGACTTATGGTGACCCTGTAGGAGTTTCAAGGTAGGAGACATTCAGAGGTGGTTTGCCGTTGCCTGCCTCTGTGTAGCAACCCTGGACTTCCTTAGAGGTCTCATAAGAACATAAGAACATAAGAGATGCCAATGTTGGATCAGGCCAAAGGCCCATCCAGTCCAACACCCTGTGTCACACAGTGGCCAGAAATACCAGGTGCCATCAGGAGGTCCACCAGTGGGGCCAGGACATCAGAAGCCCTCCCACTGTTGACACACACCCCCAAAGCACCAAGAAGAGCATCACTTGCCCTGGAGTCCCTAGCTATAAAGGTTTCCCTTGCTCGAAAGCCAGTCGAATCCGACTCTAGGGTTGCGGTGCTCATCTCCGTTTCAAAGCCGAAGAGCCAGCGCTGTCCAAAGACATTTCCGTGGTCATGTGGCTGGCATGACTAAACACCAAGGCGCACAGAACGCTGTTACCTTCCCACCGAAGTGCTACCTATTTATCTACTTGCAATTTCTTGCTTTCGAACTGCTAGGCTGGCAGGAGCTGGAACTAGAGATGGGAGCTCACCCCGTCTTGCGGCACCCGGGTCTTGAACTGCTGAACTACTGACCTTCCACAGCCTGCAGTTCAGCGTCTTAACCACTTGAGCCACCCTAGCTATACTTGGTGGCTAATAGCCACCGATGGACCTCTGCTCCATATACTTATCTCCCTCTTGAAGCCGTCCATGCTTGTAGCCGCCACCACTTCCTGTGGCAGTGAATTCCATGTGTTAATCACTCTTTGGGTGAAGAAGTACTTCCTTTTATCTGTTCTATCTCCCATCCAAATACTAACCACTTTCCAAGATCTGATGAGACTGAACTAGCCTGGGCTATCCAAATCAGGGCACCTCACTTGTATATAGTATCAAGCATACATAATGTAACACAGGTAACGTGCAATCCCATGGTAGCCATACTGTTTTACCATAGACTTGCCAAATATTACGCAGAAGCAGAGAAGCCAAGCTGCCATTTCAGAAAAATCACATTACAGAGTTTCAAACCATGAAATCCTAAGCCATTACACCCTTCTAAACCCATTGACTTAGTGGACCTAGAAGGGTATAACTCTGCTTAGGACTGCACTGTAAATCATTTAATCATGTTCTAACCAAACTGTACCATTTAGGATGGCAGCTGAAATATTTCATATTAATGCTTTTGTGCATCAAAAATTCCTTATATGTGGAAAATTAACATATTAGACAGAAAGGTTCCAACTTAATCTTGTCCCTGAAATGGATAACTATCTATTGTGGAGGAGTGATTCCCCACTTCTCCACATGCAGCTGCTGGTGTGACCTTGGGCCAGTTACAAATTCTCTCACAAGCAGTTCTGGAAAGAGCTCTCCGCCCCACCTACCTCACAGGGTGTCTCTCATTGGAAGGGGAAAGGAAGGGAGATTGTAAGCCGCTCTGAGACTCCTTCGGGTAGTGAAGGATGGGATATAAATCCAATCTCTTCTTCTTCTTCTTCTTCTTCTATATGCAAGGACTTTTAAAAATTGTGGAACAATGTTCAAATATTTGATACCATCTACAGTCTGAAATGGTACAGTCCAGGAAGAACCATATGGGTTTTTTGCACATATAACCTGGCCCTCAGAATATGCTGTCTCAGCTGGCAATTGGTGTCTAACACTGCAATTGGAAGCAGAATTGCACCCTTCTAAACCCCATTGGTTTCAGTGGCCTTAGGAGGGTGTAACTCTTATTTAGGAATGCACGGTAAATCTCAGCACTATAAATTTTTGGTATTTTTGTATTTTAAAAAAAAATCCCATATATATATATATATAAAACAATTTATTTATATCTTGCCTTTCTGCCCTTACAAGGGCTGTCAAAATGGATATGGAGATCTATCTATCTATCTATCTGTCTATCTATCTATCATCCGTCCGTCCGTCTGTCTGTCTGTCTGTCCACACACAGAGACCCCCTCAACAATTTAAAGATGACGTTTTTTAAAAAAAGTTTACACTACTAAGTTCAAGTGAACATGAATTGGAAGAACTGTGTGTTCAAACCAGATATATTATCAAGGAAGAATGTGCAAAGACTATTCCTGAAAAGCCTAAATGGATGACTGATGAAACTCTTAAAATTGCTAAAGACAGACAAGAAGCAAAAGTAAAAGGTGACAGAAATAGAATCAGAAGCCTAAATGCAGCATTCCAGCAATTTGCACACAAAGACAAAGAGGAACTATTATAATAACAAGAGCAAAGAAACACAAGAGAACAACAGGAAAGGAAGAACAAGAGATCTGTTGCACAAGACCCAAGAAATTAAAGGGAAATTTAAAGCAGAAGAGAAGAGATTGGATTTATACCCCGCCCTTCACTACCTGAAGGAGTCTTAGAGCAGCTTACAATTCCTTTCCCTTCCTCCCCCCACAAGAGACACCCTGTGAGGTAGGTGGGGCTGAGAGAGCTTTCTTGAGAACTACCCTTGAGACAACAGCTCTGAAAGAACTTATGACTGACCCAAGGTCACACCAGCAGCTACATGTGGAAGAGTGGGGAATCACAACCTGGTTCTCCCAGATTAGAGTCCACACTCTTAACCGCTACACACCAAAGCATGGTTAGGCATGCTGAAAGATCAACATGGAAATACATTAACTGAACAGGACAAAATAAAGAAAAGATGGGAACAATACACTAAAGCCCTGACCTACACAACCGGGATGAAAAGATGGGAGATTCCTTCCAAGAAGAATATTTTGAAGAAGAACCTGCAGCTTTGAAAAGTGAAGTGAAAGCTGCACTGACAGCAATTGTGAGAAACAAATCACCAGGAGTAGATCGGATATCAATAGAGCTATTCCAACTCACAGAAACAGAGCATCAAAATGTTAACAAGAATATGCCAACAAATATGGAAAATAAAACAATGGGACACAGGCTGGAAACACTGAATTTACATTCCAGTCCCAAAAAAAGGAGATATCAAAGACTGCAGCAACTACTGGACTATTGCATTAATTTCTTATGTGAGTAATGTGATGTTCAAAATCTTACAACAAAGACTGTTACCATATATTGAACAAGATGTTCAAGAGGGATTCAGAAAAGGAACAGGAACTAGAGGTCATATTGCAAATTTGCATTGGTTACAGGAGAATACAAGATAATTTCAGAAGAAAATCATGTTGCGTTTCATAGATTACCGCAAAGCTTTTGACTGTGTGGCTCATGAAAAGCTATGGCTGGCTTTAAAATAAATTGGTGTGCCATAACATCAGATTGTTTTGATGTGCAACCTGTAACTTGGAGAAGAGGCGACTGTTAAGACAGAATATGGAGAAACAGAATGGTTTCCAATTGGCAAAGGGGTCAGGATGTATTTTATCTCCCTATCACTTCAATCTATTTGCAGAACATCTCATAAGGAAAGATGGATTAGATGAAGGTGTGGTAAAAAAAAAAATGGCAGAAGGAACACAGATAACACCACATTACTGGCAGAAAGTAGTGAAGACTTGAAATGACTACTACTGAGGGTTATGGAAGAAGAAAGCACCAAAGCAGGATTACAGCTGAACATCAAGACAAAAGTAACGATTACTGGGGAATTACACGATTTTAAGGTTGACAGTGAAGAAATAATTTTTAAAAAAAGATTTTCTATTCCTTGGCTCCATCATCAACGAAAAGAGAGACTGCAACCAAGAAATCAGAAGGAAATGGAGACAGGCGGGGCAGCCATGAAGGAGCTAGAAAAGATTTTTAATTGCAAGGATAGTGCTGCTGGAGACCAAGATCAAGATAGTTCATACCATAGCATTCCCCATTACTATGTATGGGTATGAAAGTTGGACAGTGAAGAAAGCTGACAGGAAGATAGTTGATTCATTTGAAAAGTAGTGTTGGAGGAGAGTTTTACAGATACCATGGATCACCAAAAAGATAAATAAGAGGGTTCTACATTAAATCAAGCCTGAACTCTCCTTAGAAGCTAAAATGACTCACCTGAGGCTATTGTACTTTGGTCACATCATGAGAAGAGTCACTGGAGAAGACAATAATGCTAGGAAAAATTGAAGTCAGCATGAAAAGAGGAAGACCCAGCATGAAAGGGATTGATTCAACCAAGGAAGTCACAACCTTCAGGTTGCAAGACCTGAACAAGGCAGTTAACGATAGGACATTCTGGAGATCATTAATTCATAGGTTCACCATGGGTTGGAAGCAACTTGATGGCACTTAACATACATACATATAAATATATGCCCGGGTTTTTATTTCTAGGTATGCATCACATTAAAAGACAGAAAAATAGGAACCATAATAGGAAGCTGTACAGGATTAGCCCACCCAGGCCAGTCCAGGAATGGGAAGGAATCCTGAACTTTTCAGTACATTAAACAACAAGCCATGAGACAGTCTGTACCATCTCTGGTCTTCACAACAATTTGCCACCAGAACCTCTTTTCACTAGTCCCTGCCTTTCCTAAGGGAGAGATTCCAACCCTTAGTTAGCATCTGGGATTTAACACAGTAGCAACTCTATCCAGAGATGCACACTCTTACCAAGGTAGCATATGTGGTCAGGGTTAGGCACAAGACTTAGACTTGGAACTCAGTTACAACACCAGAGACAAATTAGCAATAAGAAGGATCTTTATTCAGTACAGATCTTAGCGTAGACTACCAGAGATTACAAAAATAACAAAGGCTAGGGCTGTTTGCCTTAACTAAACATTAATGATTCATAGTTACCACGTCAGGAGTATTCATCAGTCCAAGATAGTCCAAGTATCAAGGGATTTTGAAGGGAAATCCCATTTTTGCAGACAATGGCAGGGGAGAGAGCAAGAGACTCGAGAACAGGAAGAAGAAGCTCACTCCCATAGGGATCAAACAATTATACCCCAATTCCAGTCACAAATTAGATGTGACCATCAGCCAATTGCGAGTGGGCATGGGTGTGCCCAATTCTTGGTTGCCATAGCTGCGTGTGGGGATAAGCTATAAGTTTGGGACCCCGCCTGCAGTCATCTGACCCAAACTCCAGCTACTTCATTGTGTATGTGACTGGTCGCAAGTGGGCCAGAAAGTGTAGCCATGAGGTCTGGCGTTCGGCATGAAAGTGTGAAAGAATATGGGTTTATGGCATGGCTATTGAGGCCATGTGGCCTCACCATTTTGCTTGCAACAGGAAACAAGACACAGCATGTTATCAAAAGACATCACAGGAGAAGGCATGTGAATATAGAAGCAATATTTCTATACAGAAGCAAAGGGCAAAAAAAAGAAAGGTGTGGGAGTGGCAATAGGTATGTTCTTATGGACAGGTTCATAGGGGAGTAAGTGGTCCTTAAGAAAGGTTAATCCCACATTGTTTAAGGTCTTGCAGGTCAATGCCAACCCTTTGAATTGAACTTAGAGGAAAATGAAACTCTTAGACTCATAATTTTAAACAATTTATTTTACAGTGCCTTTTCCTTGAGTGAGAACTGAGGCTATTTAAAGTATGCACAAGTTCAGTGGCCCTCCTAGTTACAAATAGCTTGTGGTGTGCCATCCTTTTGTAGGGACATGTACATGTTCAGTATGAAAAGGATCCCACAAGGGGGTGGAGAGACAATATTCCTAGGCCTAGCGGGTGACATTTTGACGCTCAAGGCACAGAATCAAAAAGGCATTCTTTCTGTAGTAAAGTAACAGTTTGCTTTTGAGGCTCAAATGAAATGTGACATTAAGCATATGAAAACGTATGAAACCATATCCATGTCAAGTTCCATGCTTTCAGCGCTGTATTTAAGCTAAGTTGCTAGGTCCTAAGAATGTAATACTCTTGGGCATATATCTCTTCTAGTGCTAATGTTAGACATATACATGCAGCAAAAAGGTAAAGGTAAAGGTTCCCTTGCTTGAAAGCCAGTCGAATCCGACTCTAGGGTTGTGGTGCTCATCTCCGTTTCAAAGCCAAAGAGCCTGCGCTGTCCGAAGACGTTTCCGTGGTCATGTGGCCGGCATGACTAAACACCAAGGCGCACGGAACGCTGTTACCTTCCCACTGAAGTGGTCCCTATTTATCTACTTGCAATGTCTTGCTTTCGAACTGCTAGGTTGGCATGAGCTGGAACTAGAGATGGGAGCTCACCCCATAATGCGGCACCCGGGTCTTGAACTGTTGAACTACTGACCTTCCACAGCCTGCAGTTCAGCGTCTTAACCACTTGAGCCACCGCAGCTCCTTATACATACAGCAACATGATTTAAATAGAGAGCCCAGCGTACTGGATCCCATATCCTTGGGTTTACATTGAAATGGGATCTCAGTTGATTGCCTTACTCTGTTTCATATCAAGGGGGTTGCCAGTCTCCAGGTAGAGCCTGGGGATCTCCCAGAATCACAACTGATTTCCAGACAACAGGGATCAGTTGCCTTAGAGAAAATGGCTGTTTAGGAGGATGAACTCTGTGGCATTATATCCTGCTGAGCTCTCTTCCTTGCTCAAGCCCCACCCTCTCCAGTCTGCCCTCCCCCCAATCTCCATGAATTTCCCATCCCACAGCTTGCAACCCTATTTCAGGACCATCCTTGATCATCATTCACAGCCACAGTTGCTCATGACCAGGGGATACTCGTTCCAGAATAGAGTCCATCAATATCGGAAATGAGGTAAGATTTATTAGGGGGATGGGACAGGAGTTGTTGTTGCTGTAGTTTTTTGAAGGTCTGTGTGTTCCTGAGAATTTCCAAGGATAGACATGCATAACGTGGACACAAAAGAAGTCACTATGACTCTAAAGTCCCAGTACTAGAGACATCCAACATGGATGTCATGTTTCCACCTTCCAATGGTGACTTTCTACCTTTGTGCAGGCATGGCTGTACCCTAAAAGTAAATACCCATCATACTGATGAGCACTTTGCTAGTAATACAGTAAAATGCAATAAAGTCACATGCAAACTCAGTAAACATAATTCTTATTCAACTACTGAATTTCTAGTGCTAGCAAAGAATTTGCCACATGACCAAAATCATGCTTATTGCCTTTCCTAAAATAAGATGTTTGGGGGAGAGGCCGGGAGGAAAAGCATTGCTTGACTTTTTTTCCCTGTAGATCAGAAGCCTTCACACAATATCACAGAGACTTCAAGTGTACCCTTACATTCAAAAGAGAAGCAATATGTTCTTCTAAAATAATTTATTTAGAAAAGGATCTTTTTCATTCCTGAAATACTCTTTTGATGTAATGCTCTCTTGAAACATGAAAAAATCACTCACAGAAAAGGTTTATGTTTGTATAGTTCATACGGCAAACAAAAAGATTTTATGTATAGTTCATACGGCAAACAAAATACCATTTTAAATGTAAACAAAAACATCACCAAATATAGATTGGCAGTTGTCCCTGATTTTTTTTTTCTAGAATTGCCCTATAAAACAATTGTAACAAAGACTGTAAAAAAAATTTTAAGATGTTTCCTAGACTAGGAACTATCCAGATTGTATTTTGGCTGTCGAACTCTGTGATGTATTAAATATTGAAACCAGTATCAAACACTGTCTAACTTAAAAAGCTGATATATACCAAACATGAGCCAGATATTCAATACAAAAAGAGATGCCAGATTTTCCCTGAGGAATCTGATTTTTGCCGCCCTGCTTATCTTGATTTATTTCATTTTGAAAATTTATTATCTTGCCTTTCTACTTAAAGTGTAGCACTGAGGCCGCGGGCACATGGGCAGGAAAATGTGGGGGGGGGAGCGTGGCTGTTTGCCCCGGGGCAAAATAACGCGCGGTTTCACCAGCAGACGTACTGTGGAGGTCCCATGGAGGTCCCGTGGTAGGAGGGAGGTGCCGAGCACACCACAATCCTGCGCCATGGCAAAGAAGCAGTGCGGCGCGGCAAACAGGTGGTTTTTTTCTCCAGACACCAAAGTGTGCGCATGCCCCGTTGTGTGCTCGTGCGCATCCCATGGACAGTTGGGGGAAAAAAACCCTTTATACGAGGGGGCATGGGCGGGCACCGGAACTACCACCGGAAACGTGATCAGATGCCCGCCCTTGCCCCACGGTTACCGGAAACTAGTACCTCCGAGGTACTAGTTTTTAACCGCGCATCTTCGGCGGAAAGCCTTGGGTTTGCCACGGGAGCTCCCGCTTCCCAGATGTGGCGGTGAGATCGCGCCCGGAGAATCCGCCAATCTTCCGTCTCTCTAGCGTGCCTAATGCTCCGTGTGACCGCAGCCTGAAGGAAGTTTGTATACACTGGGGTGCAATTCTATAAGGGGAGTGTATATAACTGAGTAGGGAATGGATGTCATAAAGCTCAGTAGCTGGCAAATACTAAGGAAATGCTGCTCCCCAGTCCAGACAGTATGCAAAACCATGGTTTAATTAAATTATCTAGTTTCAGTGACTGTCCACACATGGGCCACTCCACTGACTGTGGTCAGACAAGGTCAAATCAGAATCTGAAACTGATTCCGCAAAAGCAGTTGTTGCGCCCTCGGTCTCCTGTTACCCCCTGCTTGTACTGCTCAACTTCCCACTATTTGCTGCGCGGCCGCATTTTGACCTGCATCTCCCCCTGATTTTCCCTGCGTCTTCTTAATCCTTATTTTTTAGGATTGCAACAATTGCTTTTGCGGAATCAGTCTGAAACTTTGGTTTCAAGTTGGTTTATTAACCACTTGTAGTCTTAATGATGGTTTCTCATTGCATATTATTTTTAAAAAAATATTTTATTTTGAATTTTTTACATCGTGTAATACAAAATACATATGTTAATTTAACAACACTTTTTGGAGCTTCTTATCCATATATTTCTAACCACCTGTCTAGTTTCTGCCATCTTTTCTTGAACACACTGTCAAGCTTTCCCGCAAGTAACATATTTACTTTGTCCATTTCTTTTATGTCCATAATTTTTATAATTAATTCTTCTGTTTCTCATTGCATATTAATGCAGATGTCTGTGCTTAATCCTGGCTGACTCCTCAGTACCACCCTCAGCCCAATGTAGACCAGGAGAGCAGATGAAACGACCATTTGTTGAGACATGCCAGAGTTTGAATAATTATCTGCAAGCTGAATCCTACTTCCATAAACCTACTACAGTTAAAACAAACTATAGTTTCCTGCGATGTCTGAACTAAGGATTTGTCATCTTCCCCCCCTCTGCATTAGTAATGCATGTGACCTCTGGTAAAATTATGCAAAAAGATAATCTTAAATAAGATTTTAGTGGTATACATGTTCATACCAAAAATGTGCATAGAACTGCATCGAGACTTTGAGTACAGTTGTTTTACCAATATATTCCCAAAAATTATTCATCAGTAAAATACTACACAAAGAAAAAACTTGATATAGTCACATCAATCTTGCTTTTTTGCAGTGCATTATCCCTATGTTATTATCAATAATGAAGAGTGGGGAAAAGATGCAAATGAGCCAAAGGAATGAAAAGCTGCAGGAAATTGTGAGTGTTGGAATTTTGGGATTAATTCTAGAAAACTAGTATCCCGGAAGAGTGGAACACGGGACAGAGTGAATACACAAACCAAGACATTCAATGAAAATGTAAGTACATTTCACACTTTAAGGGAGGGGCTTATTTCTGTGATCACATTAAAATGACACCCTCGGCCACCATCATGCATTCCCCTCCCCCCTAACATTTGCCTTAAGAAATACACTTGGCCTCACAATCTGGACTGCTGTGGGCATCAGAACTCAGGTCAACAGCCATTGCTAGTCGGTACAGTAGAAACATACTATAGTCACTATGTTTATATTCCTGTGATGTCTATAGTATGTAATGTTCTAAAATCTTGTTTATCATGTTTTGGGAGTCTCCTATTGTAAGTGGTTATAAGTATATTGTAAAAGAAGCTTGGCCTCTTCCTAAACATCAAAAAGTCCAAGTTCATGACCACCGAGAAGAAGGGAAATGTCAAAATAACAGTTGACAATGAAGAGATTGAATGTGTGGAAGAATTCACCTTCTTAGGATCACAGATCAACCAAAAATGGCGAATGCAGTCCAGAAATAAAACACCAAATCACTCTGGGTTGCGCAGCAATGATGAGCAGGAATCGAAAATGGAAGAGCAAGGACTTCAGCCTAGCAACCAAATGCAGATTAGTCTGTGCTATTGTGTCCCCCATAGCAACCTATAGCTGCAAAAGTTGGACCATGAGGAAGCAAGACAGGAGAAAAATCAACTCATTTGAGCTGTGATGCTGGAGAAGGCTCCCGCTCATTCCTTGGACAGCAAAGGTGACAAACAAGCAAGTGTTGGAGTGCATAAAACCAGACATGTCATTGGAAGGAAAAATCATAAAACTGCAAGTGACTTATTTCGGCCATGTCATGCAGAAGAACTCACTAGAAAAGGCAATTATGCTTGGATTGGTTAGCAGCAAAAGGAAACTGGGCTGCCAAAGAACACAGTGCCTAGACACCATAAAAGTTGACACCAGCCTGAGCATGGAACAACTCAAAGAAACAGTACAAGATCAGAAAACATGGAGAGAGCTGGCCTATAGAATCGCCAAGTGTCCGACATGACTGAATAGCTAACAACAACAACAAGTGGTTACTTACACAGGTGCTAATATTCTTTTGTCAAGGAAGAAGCATTGCCTGTTTTCTACTATCAAAAGGCTGAGGAGGCCTACTTGCTAGTAATTGGAGTACTGGACTCATTCCTCTTCATTATCAACATAAAATCTGGGGATTGTCAACTTTTCTACATAGAAGTAGCAAATGTTTCAACACAATGAATCAGTACAAAGAAGGTGTCATTCAAAAGCCCTTGACACAAAGACATTCCACATAAATGTCTAAAATTATTATTCCACTAAAATTGCCCATGAAATTATGAATCACAGCTTTCCTCATTTCCAATCAGCCAATCAGCTGTATGGCCTAAAGTCTGCAAGGCCTCCTATGACACCAGACCAACTGTTCTAATAGCAAGTCAAAGAGGCTGAGATAGCTGACCTGCTTGCTAGAGTAACACAGGCTCATTGTGACATCACAGCAGGCCAAGATAAATACAACACAGAGAGACAAACTTTGCAAGACAACAGGAAGTTTAAAAGCACTTGTAGCCCTTTGGACAAATGGATGGACCCTTAGCTACTTGTAACAAACCACTGAAAATATCTGTGTTAGGGATGCCAGCCTCCAGGTGGGACCTGGGGATCCCTTGGAATTACACTTTACCTCCAGACTACAGAGACCTGTTCCCCTGGAGAAAATGAATATTTTGGAGAGTAGACTCTGTGGCATTGTACTCCATTGAGGTCCCTGTCCTTCACAGGCTCCATCCCCAAATCTCCAGGAGTTTCCCAACTTGGATCTGGCAACCCTACCCACCCACCATCCACCACCGGTGGCCAAGGAGGACCTGGCACCCCTAGATGTGTTTTTAAAAAGAAATATTCCACAACAGCAGACCATGATCTTCAACAAAATAAAACATTCATAGCCTCTCCATTGAAGAGGGTTGCCAGGCCCTACCTGTGATCCAGTGGGGGGCTTCCGGGTACAGCCTGGGATCTCCTGCCTTGCACACAAAGTGCACGTGGCAAAATGATGTCACACAGAAGTGATGTCATTGTGTCGCTGACATTGGGGGTGATGCTCTAGTTTTGGGGCAAAACTCTATGGGTTTTTGGCTTCAAAACCATAGAGTTTGCCCAAAAACTAGAATGTTACTTCCCCCGATGTCAGCACCACGATGATGTCACTTCTAGGTGATGTCATCATGTTGGAAATGTCACCCGGCGATGTCTCTGTTTGGGGGTGGAGCTTCTCCCATTCCCCAGCAGGCCAGCAGTGGATCTAAGCCCCAAAAATCAGGGGGGGGGGAACCCTCAGACCGGGGGTCTTGCAACCCTACCACTGAATGGCTGAGGAGAACCACACATATCTAGGATTCACTAGTATTTTGTGTCAATCCATGCCCTCCTTTTCCTCTCAGAAAACCAACATTTGCTTGGGATGTCTGAAGCAAAGATCATTTTGTTGGAAACAGGCATGCATTCAGCTTCGGAAGAATATAATGCTCTTCAAAAACAGGGCCAAGATAGAGAAGAAGAAGAAGAGATTGGATTTATACCCCGCCCTTCACTACCCAAAGGTGTCTCAGAGCGGCTTACAAACTCCTTTCCCTTCCCCTCCCCACAACAGACACCCTGTGAGGTGGGTGGGGCTGAGAGAGCTCTTGACAGAAACTGCTCTTTTTCAAGAACAGCTCTTATCAGAACTACGGCTTGCCCAAGGTCATCCAGCCAGGTGCAAGTGGAGGAGTGGGGAATCAAACCCGGTTCTCCCAGATTAGAGTTCGCGCACTTAACCACTACACCAAACTGGCTCTACACCAAACTACCCTCTAGAATCTCAGCACTGCTTTTGGCCTAACCTTCTACAGTGAATATATTGTTCACTTCTAAATGAATGGTTGCAAATTATGCTTCTAATCATACCAAAACTCTCTCACTAGTGTGGGTGAATCAGCCTTCACTTCCCACTCCTTCCAACCCACTTCCCCCCCTTCAAACACAGAAGTGAATCCAGAAGCCGGTTTGGAATTTCTACTGTCTCTAAGGTTGCCATTTGCCAGCTTCTGGTGGGGCCTGGAGATTTCCTGGTATTACAGCTGATCTCCAGATGACAGAGTTCAGTTCTCCTAGAGAAAGTGGATGCTTCGGTGGGTGGACTTTATGGCACTGTATCTTGCTGAGGTCCCTCCCCTTACCAAACCCCGCCCTCCCCAGGCTCCACCCCCCAAATCTCTAGTATTTTCCAACCCAGAGCTGGCAACCCTTTCTCCTCTATGAAGTGCAATGCATTTCAGGAGTGTTTGGTGGGAACTATTAACCCGTAACAGGCGAGTACATTTAGAATTATCATAAAAATTGCCCTGCTAGGTCAGATTAAAGGTCCTTCTGGTTCTGCCCCTCACTAGATGCCCCAGGAAAGCTCACAAACACAGCATGATGATGATAGCTATCCCCTGTCTATTACTTGGAAAACAAGTTTCTTAGATGGGAAGATATTCTTTGGTAATCAGTGCAAGCAGTTTCATTATCATTAATCATGCAGAACCAAATTCTACTGAAATGTTTTATAATTATTATGGATATGAGCAACCCAAAAATTCTGAGAGTATTTTGCAAAAAACTAAGTGATGAACTCTGGATATGCAGCTGGCTGCTTACTTTTTATTTAGGATGACTTGTATGGAAGCAGTTACATCAGTATTCTACCATGAGTGTAAATTACAATGTTATGACAAACAACCCTACCTTCAGAGCTGGAGGGGGGGGGATCAGAATATGGCTTTTGCGGGGATTTTGAACAACTTCAAAATTCACTTGTGAAATTGGAATGTGAGAGATACTTTTTAAGAGAAATGTAATCTTAATCTTCATTGATGTATTTTAAATAAATAATCTAAAACCACTCTAAATTCATCACTTTGACATCTTCCCCCATCCTGACATCAGTTTCATATTTTACAGTAAATCTGAGTTCCGAATGCTTGAGTCAGAATCCCCTCCCCTCAAAATTATTTTTTCTACCTACTATAGGTTGAGCTGTAGCATTCTACATCCCAGTTCGCACCCATGGCAGAACACTCAGACCACCACTCTGCAACAGGTGCATTAATGCCAGATGAAGAAGCAGTAAGCTGTTCATAGGAGCAAAGCTAGTATGACCTGAAGCTAAGGGCCCTTCCAATTGCCTAGTATAGTCCCATGGAGCCTCTCTTGAACAAATAGAAATGTAAGAGCATAAACTACCATTGTGAAAGGGCAATCTCAACTCATGCTATCCACCAGGAACTGCTGCTACGCAGCCTCTATTCATTCTTGGACCCGTATAGGGAGACCCGTGACTCCAAATTGAGATGTTTGTTTTTTGAAGCGTGAACTCTAGCAAAAGAACTCACATATTCTCGACCTTGCTTTTGATTTTTACATTGCCTCGGGTACCTCCCAGGAAATTTCTGGCAGTAAATGCTTTCAAAGAAAAAAGTTATCTGGTATCCGGTTTTTTTGTAAACTGGTAAAAGGGGGGGAGAGACACATCCCCTTTTCTCAATCTTTTAAAAAAGAATTTTATCATTACGCTGCTATTCACCTAGTGCATTTGAGAGGGGGCCCTAAACGAATGAATGATTTCCCGTTCTTCGTCCTCGTGAGCAAACCGAATTCATGTTGCAGGAGACTGTGACTAATCCAGTATATCAACATTTTATTCACTCTTTACATGAATATTTAAACAGGAGACATTTTTCCTCTCCATGCTGAAGACTAAATAGAAAAGCTCTTATCTGCAATAGTAAAAGCTGCTATTTTTTTCTCTCCCCCCCCCCCGAGGTTTGCAGAGACTGCACAGAGATAGTTATACACACAGGCATACTCAAATGAGAGGGCACACTATATACATGTAATTGGTTGCTTTTTCTTTGCCTCAGAGTCTATAAAAATTGTGGAAATGGTGCTTGCTTCAGACTAGCCATTAACAGACAGCATTGCCCCATACTGTGAAGGGGGGGGGCACAGAGAAGTGAAGAAAATAGCCCAGAACTGACTGATATCTGATAAACAGTAACAGGAGTCAGTTTATTGCACCGATCGTTAAATAATGGTGTTGATTATAAGGCTGCTAACTACAGATGCTGTAATTGTCTGTCATATATCTTAGTCATTTGTGACAGGAGCACAATGAAAGAGAGCATCTGCTTGGGGGCAAATGACTTTTGATAAATATCAGCTCTGCTGAAATGTACTTGGATGTGTCTCAATATTTTGGAGAGCCATTCAGAGGGGCTTCCACAAATGTGAAGTTATTATTGGTTTGTATTGATTTTTGCCACCTCTTCCCCATCCCCATCCCCACTTTTTAAAGAGACAGAATCAGAAAGAGAACAAGAGGGAATGTCTGTATCTCAAGCCTCCCAAATATATCCTCAGTTTTTTTATTTGATCTCCTCATTCGCCTCACAAATGCACCTTTAAGGAAGGGGGGGAGGATTTGCCCTTCTTCCCTGCTCCTCTAACCCGTATGGCCATGAAGCCTGGAAAATTCAATATACCATATGGTTCTCAGTACCATAATTTTAAGTGTGTGTGTGTGGGGGGGAAACCTTGAAGAAAAGAATCACAGTATTAGCAAGTGAAGCTTTTTAATATTTCTAAAGCTTCACTTGCTGACATGAGATTGTTTCAAAATGAGAATCGAGTGGGATCCTAAGATGCAAATAAACAGCAGTTTCAAAGCACTGACTGAACAACCAAAGGGTGTCTGCTTTAAGGACTCTGAGCATTAGATTCACCAACAACTCATCTCTTCAAACAGTTAGACTTGCACTTAATTGTTTTGGGTAACTTGTCTGCTGTTATTGATCTGCTTGGTGAAGTATACCATTCTCCCTTGGAAGAACTAGGAGACCAGGAATGTGTAGGGAACTCCCTTCCCTCCACTTTTGGTGGCAGGAAGTCGAGCTTTATTCTTCTGGAGGGGAACAGTTCTCCCATCTCCCCTTCAGTCCAGAAACGTCCGTAGGTACCCTGGCATATGACATAATCTGAAAAAAATTAGCAAACACAGCAACACAATACAACCCAGACAACAACTGGGTCAATCAGTTTTTTTCTGTAACATCTTGTTCTATACCATCTCTGTCTTTCTGCACTTCTATGTTTCATTTCCCTTGGGGGGGGGGGGCTGGGTCTCCTAGTCACTTCCAAGGAGAATGGACCTTCACGGTAAGTACCAATGTGCCATTCACTTTCGGAGGGACTAGGAGACCAGGATGTGTGGGGATGTAACTAAGCGTACTGTTCCCAGGGTGGGGGGAAAGCCTCAGCACCCTTAATCCTTTTGCACTAACTGCTGCAGGACTCGGTAGCCAAGGACTGTATCTAAAGCTGTCCACTTGACAACTTTGTAGGGCATATGAAGGTAGGACTGGGCCAAATATTCACCCATCATATCTCCCCCATGGAAGTACAGGCTTCCAGGGCCATAGGCGTAATCTACGGGGCGGATCGAGGGCTCAAGCCCCCCCCCCCCCCCGAAATTTCAAGTCCCCCTCGAAATCTCCCCCCCAATTTTCTAGGGCGGACTGAGCCCCACAACCAGTGCCAGCCAGTGTTCCCAGCCCACTCGCCCCTCATCTCATCGCTGCCGCCGTCCACCTCAGGTAATTGTGACACTGCAGCCACGGCCTCTCACAGAGCTGGCTCACCTCAAGCAGCTGCTGCAGGCATCATGGGAGGTGGCTCAGCCCTGCTCCTGCCAACGGCAGCACCTGTTTGGGCCCCTGGAGCCCGCTTTGCCCACGGGTCTCGTGGCAGGGCCATGGAGGGGGGGAGTGCCTGTTGCCGGGTTCTTTGGTGTTACATTAGTTCAACCGACTTCATTTTTGTAGAAGTCCATCCATGAGAAGAGGAAGTCACCCCCTCCCCACTCATTGCCTCCCAGGTGTGTTTTTTTCTGGGGGAGGGGCAAGCTAGCAGAATTTTTGTGCTCCTCTTGTGCTTATAGGACAGCGATTCCAGTTTTCTTTGGAACTGTTATTTTTACACGGGCCCATTATATTCCGTGGTATTCACGTTCAAGAACATGCATAGGACTAGGCTGCAACCCCCCCCGCCCATCAAGCCATAGCTGACTTATGGTGACCGGCTAGGGTTTTCAAGGCAAGAGACTTTCAGAGGTGGATTGCTGTTGCTTTCCTCCAAGTCAAGACCCTGGTATTCCTTGGTGGTCCACTGTCCAAATACTAGCCAGGGCTGGCCCTGCTTAGCTTCCAAGTTCAGGACAGCTTGGGTTATTCGGGTCAGAGCCCTATGCATTTACTTAGAAGAAAGTCCACAAAGCTGAATGGGACTTGAGGAGTAAGGGTGCATTCCTTCTTAATGTTAATGAAGACAGCTTCACAATGGAAACAGCTTCCTCTGAATGTGTACTAGATTTCTTAGGAAAGGGGTCTCGGAGGCACCCATGAAGTGCCCCAGGCTTGCACGGGGACAACGGCTCTGGCCCAGCCCCAGCCCCCCCCGCCCCCCGGGAAACTGAAAAGTCTATGCCCCTGTCCAGGGCTGTGTAAGTGGCTGTCCTCATGATGGATTGGGCTTAGTACCCTTGAAGGGGGGGGGGATCTTGGCTGCCTGGTTAGTTAATAGGATGCATTGCTTCAGGCACCTACTCAACGTAGTCTTGGTTACCCTCTTACCCTTAATGGGTGACCAATGCCCCCAAGAGCAAACCAGACTTATGCCACTGTTTAGCTCTAAAAATATATATGCAAAGAGCCCTACAGACATAGAGAGTAGCCATCCCTACTCTTTTTAGTCTGATGGATTAGGACAAAGGCTTGGAGGAAAATCTCCTCAGATCTGTGCAACATGAGAATTAATCTTGGTCAGTCGCAAAAACAACCAGGTTCCAATGGAACATACATGTTCCCTCTAAGCGCCACAGTGTTGTGAGCAGAAATTCTACTTCGTGAGCAAAAAAAGCTAGTAGCATTAAACTTGTGAGCAAGTCTACATTTGACATCACATAAAATAGTTTTTAGAAGATTATTTCCATAATCTTCCATAATCTTGTAAAAAAATAAAATAAAATATTTTAAATTATATTTAAACTATATTTTAAGAATAATTTCAACATTATGAGAGAAAACAGAATCAAGTCAAATTTCACCCACCCCTTTCCACTATATTGGTAGAGCTGTCCTCCGGAGAATAGGTCTACCCACCCCAGGCTACTTGCTTTATTTATTTATTAGATTTTACCCCACCCTCCCGGCCAACAATATAAAACAGTATAATATGACAATATAATATAAAATATAAAATCCATTAATACACAAATTCTTAGAACCATAAATATAACAACAAGATAAAGTGCTAGTACTTAATTCCTCATCATACAGTCAGCTCCTTGATCTTCTTCAGGTGTCCAAGGCGATCAGGTTGGGCAGTAATTGGGGGACCCAGGGGGATCAGGCTCTCTCTTCATAGGCTGTCAGATGTCAGTAGTGGTGTCCACTATATTTGTCTGGAGAACAAGTCTACCCCCCACTCCACTATATTGGTAACTTGGCCTCTGGAGAACAGGTCTACCCACCCCTTTCCACTATATTGGTAGACCTGGCCTCAGACTGTCACTGCACTGAGCCTTAGAAAACATATCAGAACTTCGGGGGTGGGATGGCTCTTGCAGTCTACTTTGTCTTGAAATATGACAACCAGCATTACAGGTCAAGTATAATAACAGAGGTGGAACAATCACTTTTAGAACTTTTAGAAACTAATTTATTCAAATATTTATATCCCACTTTCTCCTGTGACTCAAGGCAGCTTACAAATCATACTGAAAAGCGTAATGGGGCGTGAAAAAAAATTCTCTGCTCCATTATAGCCTATGGGGACCATTAATGGTTAAATAATGGTATTGATTATAATGGAGAGTCAATTTGGGAGTATCTGGGGCTCTGGAGGGCTGTTTTTTTAGATAGAGGCACCAGTTTTGCAGCATAGCTGCTAGTGCCTCCCCTCAGGGGAAAAAAACCCACGTTTCAAAAAGGTTGGACCAATTCTATGAGCCCCAAAAGGAGGTGCCGCCATTCTCCCTTGATTACAATGGAGGGGAAAAAATGCTTCTCAGTTCACTTGTAGGCTGTGCTGCCAGCTAAGTTCCTTGCACTGCCAGCTAAAATGTTGTGTGCCAGCACCCCATACTGCAGCTTAGAGAGAACTTTGCACAAAATCTTTCTGATAGAAAGGGCTCCTATTAATAAGACCCTACAGGCTGAAGTCACCAAGATCAGGAAAAAGGTCTTTAACATCAATGCCTTCAAAGAACCCCCAAAAGCGGTTCAAATGGATCACAAATCAGGATCTTAATGGCCAAATTAAGCCTCCAAATCAGAAATCTGTGTACTGTATGAAGATGGGAGAGGAGATGCCCCCTATCAAAAATCCCTTAATCATCAGATGTGAGGAGATTGGGTAACCACCACAATAAGGTAGAGCAGTAGCTAGAACTGTCAATCCTCTCTCTAAAGTATTGGGGCATAAGCCCCTGTCAGACTGCCCTGTAAGAAAGGCAATATGTCCTTTAGAGTTGGGTTCAAATTCGCCATGCAACTATCAGTGCACCAGTGCTGGAGGCCTGCCATGAAAACATCAAAGATTCTAGAAGTGAACATACTGCTGGCAGATAGAACAATCTGAATCACATTGTCTGAGAGCAGTAAATGGTTTAGAATCTGCACTCAAGAACCAGGCGGTTAACTTGAAACTCCCAGGACTTGAAGAACAATTGGCCCTTGCTTTAGGAAGACCATTGCAATTGCAAAAGTTCAAGGTTCCCCTTTGAGCAGACTCATCAGACCCAGGAACCATAGTCTTCGAGGCCAAAAAAGAAAGCAACACCAACAACGTGTGCACCCAGTTCCTACACCTTGCAAAGCCATCAATGTAGAACTGGTACCGAAGGAGATGCAAAGAGAAAGCCCTCTGTCCAGGACTGGAGGGAGCATTCTCTTCTGCCTGGGGACAGAGGTACTGGTTGCAGACTAATGTCTTCACAGACTCTATGTTTTGGTCCAGAACTGATCTGCGAAGCCACTCCACTTCCCTGTTGGACAAGTCCTGAAATGTAATCTGCTCTTATGCTTTGTAGGTGAAGTTCGGACCACCTCATGACCCTTGAAGCTTGCACTAAAGACTTCTCAACCTGGTGCCCCTCTGGGTGTACACATGGGCCTTGGCCAACATATTGTTGGTCCAGATGCCCACAGATGAGGATTCGCTGGTTGAAGGAAAAATGATGAAGGGCCAAGGAAAAGATTCACAACTATGGCCAATTTCTTGGTTTGGAAAGAAGCCCACATGGAAAAATACCATGTAAAGCACCATAGATACTTATAATTGTGGATAACCATTCATTTCCATTTATGAGAATGAACAGGTATTACCTATATTTTATATTGTCATTTTAGGATTAAAACCTTATTCACTTGTTTTGTTATTAAACAAGAAGTCGATTTCCTAGCTCAATTTCCCTTTACTTGTATTTTAACAAATACAGTGCGGTACATAACCCAGGGACCACGACAGACTACCTAACCCAAATAGTAAAAGCAACAATGATTTAACAACAACATTTAATAACAACAATAATAACTTAATAACAATAATAACAACTCAGATAATTCTTCATTGCAAATTAGCCAATCTCCTTAAATAATTAAGTTTATCTACCACCTGCTCGTATTGCTGCACAGAAGAGGCAACCATGTTATGAAGTGCCTCATATTTCCTCTTTTTCACCTCTAGGCAACCTGCCTGTGCATTAGCCAGTGGTCATCCAGAGTTATAAATATCTATGGAGTCTGACTCGACTGTACAACAACAAAAAATTGTGCAAAAAATTGGCACTTTACATGGTACTTTTCCACGTGGGCTTCTTTTGGTTTTTTCCTGGTCACCATTTGGACAAATCCCAAAGGGACCAATTCCAACTCCCATTCCCCCCAGCTTGGCATCCATTATCTCCACCAGCTCTGGTGTGGGAAGAACGGATTTGCCTCTAAAAAGGCTGGAGGGGTTGGACCCAGGGTTCCCTCTAAGCTGCACTAGGGGGTGCTGGAACACAAAGTTTTGGCTACCAGCACAGGAATTTTAAGCTTCTGCTCACACTAAGGCATTTCCCCCTACATTGGAAACAATAGAGGATGGGGGCACATCCTTCTGGGGCCTACAGAATTGGACCTCCTGGTCCATTTTTTTAAAACTTAGGAGATTTTTTGAGGAGAGGCACCAGCAGCTATGCTGCAAATTTGGTGTTTCTACCTCAGAAAACAGCCCCCCAGAGCACCAGATACCCTCAGATTGATTCTCCATTGTAGCCTATGGGCCCCATTGACTATAATGGTCCTAATAGGCTATAATGAAGCAGGGGGAAAATGTGTTTTTTTTCCCCCACACCCGTTATGCTTTTCAGTATAATTTGTAAGCTACCTTGAGTCACAGGAAAAGTGGGATATAAATATTTCAATAAATAAGTAGTTTGGGCAGGTTGATAACATTTAAGCAACTTTCTGTTTGTTACGTTAGGCAGGATTCTAACAGTGATTGTTCCACCTGTTTGTCATATTTCACTTAAAAACAAACAAACCCCAAAGTAGGCTGCAAAAGTCCATCCCCCCACCCCCACCCCAAGTTCTGGTATGTTTTCTTAGGCTCAGGGCAGGGCAACGATCCAAGGCCAGGTCTACCAATATAGTGGACTGGGGTGGGTAGACCTATTGCCGCGTGTGTTGTTGTTCTTAATGATAGCCTCTTAAACCCACTATTTAACAGATTCCAACTGCTGTTGGAAGCCCCCTGGCATCCCTGGGGGAAGTGGTCAGTGTACTCCTGCTCCAGTTTCGATGCCACCCTGCTCAACCCTCCTGCATGGGAGAAAGGTGTGGTCACATTCTGGTGGGAAGAAAGTGCACCCCTCCTCTGGCACTCACTGCCATCTCGTCCCTTACCTGCTCACTCGCAGAGGAAGAGAATTATTTGGGAAGAGTTCAGTGTCTCTGGATATAGGGCCCTGGGAGCTCTGCTGGGCACATTACACCTCCTGCAGCCCAGAGGATGGAAGATCCCACTGAGGGCTCCATTGACCAGCTCCCCTGGTGTTTCCATGCAACACTGCAAAGCTGCAAATCCCTTGGGTTCTCCTGAGACAAAGCACATTGCTTTAATGGCTTTGCAAGATAGGGGAGATTGCTGAAGATAAGGATGAATGCTGTAAATCAAGACACTGGACTTCAAAGAGAGCTCTGAAAATGAAAGCACTTGTGAGCTCTCTCCTAATGCTTCCTTCTCCATGGGCAGGAAGAGAAGACTAAAGCAGAGATGGGGGAACTCCTCCCCTTTGGAACTATAAAGCTGGACTTCTGGCTGCCGAAAATGGAGGGAAGGGAGTTCCCCACACATCCAGGTCTCCTATTCCTTCCAAGGGAGAATGTGAACATAGTAGCAAGACATATGATATTCATGATATGCATAGACTATTACTTCAGAAGGAAGCTTTCTTTATACATAAATTCAATACAGTATCTCCTCATGGCTTAAATGTATCCTTAGATCTCAGTTCATTTTTATAAAGGGTCTGCTTATGTAGTCTGGGCTTTGGTGCATTTTATCATCCATGATGGTTGTTTTCTACTAATAGTATCTTCATTATTAGGATTTCCCCTTGAGTTTTGTAATGTTATTTTGTAATTATTGGGCTTGTGGTCATGTATACAATGTTGAAATTTCCTCTTGAATTTTGTAATGCTATCTTGTAATGCTGTTAAGATTGTAATGCTGTAAGTTTTCAATCAGGTCTAGAATCCAAGCAATTAGCTTAGCTATAGTTATAAGTGTTAACTCTGCGAGATTTTGTAAGTACTGTTCCTTTAATTCTTTTGGGACCATTAGTACAGCTGTGCTTTATTAGAGTGGTCTTTCTGGGGTGTTCCCACGGAGAACCCTTCTATAGAATTGTTGACTTATGCACTGTAAAATTGTGAGCTTTGGGTGAGTACAGCAAGCTAGCTCCTTTTTCCCCTGCTTATTATGTAAAGTATATTGTGTTATATTGTGCTATATTGTATTTGTAATACAGTTCCAGGAAAAATATGTCTGCCTGAAGAAGAATCTGTCGAAACACGGAATTTTTGCCTAGGAGGTGTGTCGCTTGCTTTGATGCTTGCTGAATCACTTTTTGTGGAGAATATAACAGCCTGCTGCATCTCTCATCATTTACGACTGTTGCAACCTCCATCAGTCTCTTGAGCAAGATAGTCTACAGCATCGGAATAGGTCTCTGTAGCTGTGGACTTTTGTATTAGTAGATATATAATATACTTTAGGTTTTTGTACTATAACGAATGTGTGTAAGATATACTAGGGTCTCTATTGTATGTAAATCAATATATGAAGACACAAGTGCATATTAGTAGAGTGTGTTTTGTTCTAACACAGTGTTTCTTTATATGTATATTTTAAGGCAGAACAGTACCTATCAAGATTTTCCCCCATTGGTGAACTATCCATAAAGTGCATTTCCCCAACAGCAGTGCATATTTGAACCATAATTAACCATAACACAGACAGTGTTGTGATTAGGTCGGGAGACTAGGATCTGGGAGATCCAGGTTTGAATCCTCACTGTGCCATGGAAGATTTCCTGGGTGAGCTTGGGTCAATCACACTCTCAGCGTAACCTCCCTCACAGGTTTGTTGTAAGGATAAACTGGAGGATGGGGGATGATGGAAGCCATTTTGGGTCCCCACTGGGGGGGAAAGCGAGGTATAAATGAAGAAAATAATTTCTGGTCAAATGTTTTATGGAAATATATGGGTAGATTGATTTGCAGAATCATTCTAGAGTCAGAAATGAGATCTGTTTGCCTTTATGAATGTTTATTCATCAGTCGTCCATTTCTTCCTTTAGGGGTCATCTATAAAGCTTTATTTAAGAAACCAACAAATATTGGAGGCCATTTTTCTACTCAGTGATTTTAGTGCATATGAACTTCAAATGGTTTGTCTAGATGAGATAAATACTAACCCCTTTCTCAAGAAGACATGTCTAATAAAATCTAAACACACCACATTAGCTGAGGTCATTCTATTAAAAAACAACAACAGGAGACCCAGCTCTCTCTCTCTGTGTCCACAGAAAGAATAATGTGTATTCCAAAAACTGAATATCTACACAATAAACAGGTAAATCTAAACTTGAAGTAAATTAAATAAAAGCATACAGAATTTCAGGAGGAAAAGGGGAAGACCCAACATGAGATGGATTGACTCAATCAAGGAAGCCACAAAGGCCCTCAGTCTGCAAAATCTGAACAAGGCTGTTAACAATAGGACGTTTTGAAGGTCATTCATTCATAGGGTTGCCATAAGTCAATAGTGACTTGATGACACTTAACACTCACACATACACAATTTTGTGTAGTGCATGTGGTACTACATGAGTATGTGAGAAGGGGCCATGGCTCAGTGGCAGAGGTCCCAGGTCCAATCTCCGGCATCTCCAGTCAAAGGACCAGGTAGTAGGTGATGTGAAAGACCTCTGTCTGATACCCCGGAGAGCCACTGCCACTTTGAGTAGAAAATACTGACTTTGATGGACCAATGATTGGATTCTCTGTAAAGTAGCTTCGGGTGTATGTGTGTGGCAGGTAGCCCCTAGAATGCACTTTGAGAGCACAAGGAGAGCACAAGGAGAACCAAAGAGAGCACGAGAAGAATCTAGCCACTGCACACCAAGGTGTCAGCCAGCTCAATTCTTTGTCTCCAACAGCAGAATTACCAATTTATCCCATCCTGTTGCTCTGTCCCAGGGCTCATTAGACCACCTGGAAAGCTAGATGAAGGACTGTAGAAATGACACAGATGGCTCAGTCCCGGCCACCTATAGGCTCTCCTGCAGAAGTGCTTGTCACGTGCTCAAGCACAGTCCCTAACCCATCGTCTCTTCTGCCACCTGACACAAGTGGAAACAATGGATTTAAGATTAAAGAAGTGATGGATGAGCAGCACTCTGTGACTAAGAAGGGGCAGATCCTTCGCAAGGGGTGGGGAGAGGCCCTGCATAAAAGCTATTTTTCATTGAAATAAGGAAAACTGACCTTCCGTGTTTGCTATTTGTTCTCTATCACAAACCAGAAATCAAAGCTACCTAAAAGATAAACAGAGTGTCCTTAACTCTCAGTTCAAAGATCTAAATGGGCTCCTAATTAATCAATTAAACCAGCTGACTAATCCACAGATTAAAGCTCACAAATCCTATTTGTTACTTATCCTGAGCTTCTAGAATTGGTTAAGTTGGAAATCTAGGCAAAATCAATATCTCAGGGCTAAGAGGTCACATTGTGACTAGATAATATGAAAAAGAAAAAGATCCCCAGCACTGCAGAGAGAATGGCAGAAGCTGCTGGAGCAGGGAAATCATTTTTGATGTCAAATTGGCTCTCAGGGATCTCTCTCTCTCTCAAGCACATACACCTGAACAAGAGAAATCACATTTCTGGGTCCATAAAGGCATTGCCAAAAGCTACACAGTTGTTCTTTCCAGGCTGGTTGGCTTCCACACAACCCCTCCCACCAAAAAAACCTGTTTCACATAGCAATAGTTTACATCCTTTTCAGTGGATTTCTGATTTACTGTGCAATTATTATTTTCCACTATACCACTACATCAATCCTTACATGAAGAAGGTACAAATGTTGACTCCGTTCCCTCCTTCCAGTCTCCCTCCTTGTCCTCCCTACCCATTTTCCTTCATCTCTTTACACTTGTCAGGTCTTTCTTTTCCCTTTCATCTGAGATATTTCCTTTCATCAAATCTTCCTGTTTAAGATTTTTAAGTCAAGCCTACTTGATTTCCCCCACCCCGTTGCTCTTTGTGCATTTTATCTCTATATTCCTTTCATCTACCACAAACGTTCTCTTCCTCTACCTTGTTTGATGAAGCAAAATAATCTCAGCTAATATATCCTTTCTTTCCCAGCTACCATCTTTTCTCCAAGTACCCAGATGGCCATCACAAGAACTGAGCCTGTAAGACAGGACTTGACAGACCCCAGGTACCAGGTAGCCATGAAACCTAGAAAGTTTATTGTAGCACCCAGGGCCAGCCCGAGGTGCTTCTGCACCCTAGGTGAGGCACAGATGCCAACCTCCTGGTGGGACCTGGAGATCTCCCAGTTGGCCGCCCCCCACTGCCACCGCTCCCTTCGACCTGAACAATCTTGCAGGTCACGATTGCCAGCGGCAGGGACCACGGGGGAAGTTCTGCTCGGCTCAGCTCTTGGGGGCTGCTTCACAGGGCAGCTGAGCGGGGCAGGAGCCGCTCTGGGCCGGAGCCCTCGGGACTTGGGGCTGCAGGGCGGCTGCAGCGTGGGTGGAGAAGTACCAGAACTACCAGATTCGGCCGACGCCACTGCCGCTGAGGAGCCACCACCGCGCCACATTCCTGCAGCTGGGCTGGGGGGGGAGGAGGAGGGAGTCCACCGGGGCGGGGAGAGCGAGAGACGGGGGGAGTGTGTGTGTGTTCACGCACCTGTGCCTGCCTGGCCAACCCCACAATACGGAGTAAAGCCCGTGCGCAGCAGATGCAGAGGAGCGCTGGGGAGGCCCAGTCCCGAGCCTCTGGATGGAGAGAGAAAGAAAGGGGCACCCTTTCGGTGCTGCCGACTGCCGCTCTCCGCTCCAACCCTCCCCTCACTTGTCTGCGTGCTCTCCCTTCCTTCTCTGCTTCCGTGCGAGAGATGAGAGTGGGACTGTGGGACTGTGGGAAGGAAGGAGACCATGGGTGGGGCAGAGCAGGAGCGCCTCTCTTTTTGTCCTTTTCTCCGCCTGTAATGCTCCAGCTCGCCTTTGGCTGCCCGAGGCGGCCACGGGGAAGAAGGCTGCTTGAAAGTCCTGTCAGAGCTCCTCTCCCCGCCTGCCACTCTGCCCGCCCTCTTTTTGGCTCCGCTGATGCTATTGCAGTGCCCCTCCACGTCCTTTTGGTGGGGGCTGGGGGGCTTTGGAGAGGGGGCGCCGGGTCCTGTTTGGCACCCCTAAGGGCCGGCCCGTGCTCTAGGTGAATGCCTAGTTCGCCTAGCAGGTGAGCCGGCCTTGGTAGCACCCTATATTTTCAGCCATGGTTTTATTGTCGCATCTCTCAGCAATCCTCAGTAGAAATACAAGGCTTATTTACCATTTCACATCAAGAATGCTTTGCTGTATGCAAATTTCACATATGGCCATGCAACTCCAATTAACAGATATTTTTAAACGCCCACCAACAGGTTTTGAATCAATTTATAATCTAATGAAGAAATCCAAAAAACAACTTATTGCAAAAATGTATAAGCTCTAGGTGAATGCCTAGTTCGCCTAGCAGGTGAGCCGGCCTTGGTAGCACCCTATATTTTCAGCCATGGTTTTATTGTCGCATCTCTCAGCAATCCTCAGTAGAAATACAAGGCTTATTTACCATTTCACATCAAGAATGCTTTGCTGTATGCAAATTTCACATATGGCTATGCAACTCCAATTAACAGATATTTTAAAATGCCCACCAACAGGTTTTGAATCACTTAATAATCTAATGAAGAAATCCAGAAAACAACTTATTGCAAAAATGTAGGATGTTAATATATTTAGAGGGTCCTGAATTGCTCACCTATCAAGAAAAAAGGCATTCCATATGTAATATTGCTTTGACTAAAGAAGATTGGCAACAAATATGGAATTCATTTTCTTTTAAAACTAATATTATTGAAATAAGCTTACAAATGTTCAAAATTTTAACTTTTTGGTATTTAACCCCTCAAAAATTAGCGCAAATCACATCTTCAGCCTCACCTTTATATTGGAGAGAATGTGGAAATCTTGGTAACTACACGCATTGCTGGCTTGAATGTCCCAGGCTGGAATTATTTTGGAAAGAGGTCATTAATCAAATTAAAGGCATTTATACAGGGGTTGAATTCCAATTTATGGTTGAACATTTATTATTAAACAGGTGGCAAGCCAAAATATATTCCGGAGATACTAGTAAACGTATAACTATTTTACTGTCTGCAGCTAAAAACACTGTTATATTGTTCTGGGAAAATGCTGTAAGCCCAAATAGGCAGCATTGGCATTCTAAATTATGGAAACTGTATGTTATGTCAAAAATTACTGATAGGGTAAATGATGCAAATTCTTACATCTTCCACAAATCTTACTATAATTTGGTTGCCTATTCTAGAATATTTAGTTCAACATGATGTAATACCAGATGAAGTCAATGATTTGAATTTGTGGTAAGTCTTGTCTATATTTAAACCTCTGTCATTATTTGTTAATGTTAAACTGTTGATACCATATATATCTTTATTTCTGTGTCACTAAGATTTTTTATATATTTTTTCTTAATTTACCTTTTGATCCTGTTGTTTATGCTGTTAATTGTTTTACATTGTTTATTTTGTATTTGTACTTTTTCATGTTGAAAAATTAATAAAATTTTTTAAAAAGAATGCTTTGCTGTATAACAGAAGAATGCATGTGATTGAATTTCTTGTCATTGCTTGTTTATATTTTAACTTTACACCATTGAATGGTGATAGATTAATTTCTTCCTCAGTTGCTTTCTGTCCTGGCTCCAATATTCACAATTAAATAAAGCTTTTTGAAGCAATCAAATTATAATGAAATAAACTGAAATGAAATAAAGCAATTTTGAGAAATTAGGGAGTAGTTAAGAACATAAGAACATAAAAGAAGCCAATGTTGGATCAGGCCGATGGCCCATCCAGTTTAACACTCCAGTCCAACACTCTGTCACACAGTGCGCAAAAATACCAGATGCCATCAGGAGGTCCAGCAGTGGGGCCAGGACACTAGCAGTCCTCCCACTGTTGCCTTCCCCCCAGCACCAAGAATACAGAGCATCACGTGCCCCAGACCAAGAGTTCCTATCTATACCTTGTGGCTAATAGCCATTGATGGACCTCTGCTCCATATGTTTATCTAATTCCTTCTTGAAGCCATCCATGCTTGTAGCCGCCGCCACCTCCTGTGGCAGTGAATTCCATGTGTTAATCACTCTTTGGGTGAAGAAGTACTTCCTTTTATCTGTTCTAACCCGACTGCTCAGCAATTTCATTGAGTGCCAACGAGTTCTTGTATTGTGAGAAAGGGAGAAAAGTACTTCTTTCTCTACATGCTCTATCACATGCATAATCTTATAAACCTTGATCATACCACCCCTCAGCCATTGTTTCTCCAAGCTAAAGAGCCCCAAGCGTTTTAACCTTTCTTCATTAACCTTTTATCATTCTAGTTGCCCTTTTCTGCACTTTTTCCAATGCTATAATATCCTGAGGTGTGGTGACCAGAACTGTACACAGTACTCCAAATGAGGTCACACCATTGATTTATACAGGGGCATTATGGTACTGGCTGATTTGTTTTCAACTCCCTTCCTAATGATCCCCATCCCTTTTTTTATTGCAGTTACACACTCTCTCAACATTTTCAACTCTTTCTCTTGGTCAGTCTCTGCCAGTTCGGACCCCACCAACGTGTATTTATATTTAGGATTTTTGGCTCCAATGTGCATCACTTTGCACTTGGCCACATTGAACCCCATTTGCCACATTGATGCCCACTCGCCCAACCTCGACAGATCCCTTTGGAGTGCCTCACAATCCTCCCTGGTTCTCACCATCCTGAAGAACTTCCTGTCATCTGCAAATTTAGCCACTTCATTGCTTACTCCCAACTCCAAATCATTAATGAACAAGTTAAGAAAGCATCGGACTGAATACTGATCCCTGTTGTACCCCACTGCTTACCACCCCCCACTGAGAAAATTGCCCATTTATACTCACTCTCTATTTCCTATTAATTAGCCAGTTTTTGATCCACAAAAGGACTTGTCCTTTTATCCCGTGGCTATTGACCTTACTTAGGAGCCTTTGATAAGGAACTGTATCAAAAACTTTCTGGAAGTCAAGGTAAACAACATCTATTGGGTCCCCCTTATCCAGAGGTTATTTCCTGCGGGAGCGCACAGGAGTGGAGCTCCGGCAGTAAGGAGCCCGGGGTGTGTGGCACATGCAGCAAACCCTGCCCCCTGCTCCCAGCAGCCCTCAGTCGGGCCACAAGGAGCAAGAAGCAACAAGGGAAGTTGCAGAGCTCCCCCCCACACGCTGCACTGCTGGCTCTCCAGTCTGCCTATATGGGTTTTCCTCTGCACCCCCCTCCCAGACAATGGGGCCTTGCAGTGAGGATACACCAATTCAGAGCTTACCAGCTGCTTTCCTTTATACAGTTTCTCTATCTGAGAACTGGCATTGCACACATGGCCCGGCCCAACAAAGTGAAATTTATGCCAGATCCAGCCCTCGTAAAATGTGAGTTTGACACCTCTGGGTTAAGTTTTGTGATAGCAATAGCTAGAAGTTTGCATTGTTTATTGAGGAACCCATTCCTGTTCGAAGGAAGGAAGGAAGGAAGGAAGGAAGGAAGGAAGGAAGGAAGGAAGGAAGGAAGGAAGGAAGGAAGGAAGGACATTAAAATACAAAACCCTGAAAGCTGAAAAATAAGTCTTGCTCCTAAATCTTCGGGCTGGCTTCAAGAGCCAAAGAAAATCTGTCAAGGCAAGCAAGTCACCAGACTCATGTATGACCACCAAGGCTGGCATAAATGACAGTTTGGATGGCAACATTCTTACGGGAAACAATGATGCAGCGTTTCAGAGTGTGGCCGTGTTGGTCTTCAGTAAAACAGCTGGATTAGAGTCTGGAGTACCTTAGAGACAAACAAGATTTTTGGGGTATGAGTTTTTAAGGTTCAAAGCTCCCTTTATCAGATACCAGATGAAGCAATGTGTGACCTAAGATGTGATCCTGGGAGGCCTATTTTCAATACCACAAGAATGTTGTGCATGACATCATCCTCCATGACAATGAATAGGACCCTAGGGTGTATCTTTCAGATCACTAGCGCTCCTAAAAATGCTGCTATCCCAAGCAACTTCTTGGACATGCAGCTCAGACAATGGGTTGGGGAAGGGGCATCAGACATCTTAGATGGCTTCTGAGGTCCACCATCCAGTTTATTTAAAGTGTTTACTGCACTTGCTTCTTTTGTCAGCCCACTGTGGTTTCCTGGTCTTGGCAAGTAGGTAACTAGACCCATCTGACATGAAGAGACACCGCCACTTCTGCTTTCCACTCCAAACATCCTTTACAAGCTTAAGAAAAAAAAGGGGTGCACTGAGAATCACACAATCATGTGAACTATCCCTTTTATTATATTTGTGGGAGATACTGTACAGATTTCAGAAATTCAAAGATTTTCAACCCAGAGTTAGCTCAATAAGCAGAATCAGGCATGCTCAAAAGTAATTATATTATTATGAGTAATTGAAAATGGCTTCTTTTCTATTGCATTCCATATCTTTTTGCCAGGATTTGAAACACTGGTTCCACACAATAACTTTAAAAATCTTGCATAGCACATCTCCAAGGGCAAAATCCTGCTATTCTGTTTACCTTGAAGTGAGCCCCATTCTTCATAGGTCCCACTTGTCCCCACAACTGTCCATTTAAACCTACCTCCTAACTACTTCTCCTGGTCTATGCTTAACTGATTACTTCCTCTTCATGTATGGTACCTGTGTCATTGCATTCCTGAAAGGATACTTAAACATTTTGGGTTTTTTTACTGTGGGTTGGGAGGAAACTTTGATCTTTTGTAGCCACAGTAATTGTTCGTTTTTTTTAAAAATCGAGTGTGATTACGAAATTACAATTTCTTTAAAATAACCACACTGAAGCCCAGGAGAAATGGAGAGATTAAAGCTCTCCCTTGCCTCAGCACGGAGCTGCGGTGGCTCAAGTGGTTAAGACACTGAACTGCAGGCTGTGGAAGGTCAGTAGTTCAGCGGTTCAAGACCCGGGTGCCGCAAGACAGGGTGAGCTCCTGTCTCTAGTTCCAGCTCCTGCCAACCTAGCAGTTTGAAAGCAAGAAATTGCAAGTAGATAAATAGGACCTTGCCTCAGCACAAAGGAACTAGTTAAGAGTACATCTGGTATGCTAGGGAACAGGAAGCATAAATGAACAGGAAGTAATCAATTAAGCACAGAACAGCAGAAGTGGCTGAGAAGTAAACTTAAATGGACAATTGTGGGAAGGAGCAGGACCTTTGCATCCCCTCTCCAATTTACTCGTGCAGTAGTTATCACAAGGGCACTTCTTAAATGAAGTTTTATAGCTGCCAGATGGCATACCATCAGCTACCCACAGAAAAGGAATTTCCTTATGATCATGCTTGATATAATAAATGCACTTGTTATCTTTCTCTCAAGAGATGACGCAAAGCATAAGATTGTGTGGCAGGATTCCAATCTCAGTTGGAAAAGCTGGGGGGGTGTCAAGTAATCCATGCTTTAATTACTAATTACTTCAATTTTAATTACTGAAGTGGAAGATTCCTGCCTGAAAAATCACTCCTCTCCTACCAACACAGAAATTCGTCTTCTAATACCAAGTCGGTAGATGTGCATACAGTATAGTGAGAAAAAAGCACTCTGCACATGTGCAGTATCAGAATTCAGAGAACTGATTATTCCTGGCACAGATTGTCAAGCCTGCCCTGGGCTCCGGGTGTGAATCCTCCCGTGGCCATGACGCCTCAAGACGGGGGAGGTCCAACGGCTCTGGAAGTGGAGGGGTGTGGGGTTAAGTCCCTGGGGGGGGGAGGTTTAAGTCCCGGGACCTCAGAACCGGGACACAGATTTATTTAGATCCTCCCAAAGACCTTATTTTTCTGCAGTGAGAAGTAATGGGCTTCAAGACTGCCTGAGTATCATGGCCCTTAGGCCCTTGGCCTCCAGTAGTACCTTTTCTGTTGTGAAAGGTTCTAGAGGTTATATCTGAACTTTATGTGACTTCAGCCCTTCAAGCCTAATCTAATGTTTTGGGTGGAATAAGGACAGATGTTCGACAGTGGTTATTTGTTTCTGAGTAAAAGGCATTCTGTCGCGGATCAAAAGCATCCATTCTTTCACAGGTAAGTTACGGCAAGGTGATGTGCAATTAACAGGCTTGCCTGGCTGAGCCTGCAAGCCAGCAGGAGTGTTGGGGGTGGGGCATGGGGGGAGTGATGTCAACTGTGTCACTATGTCACTTCCAGAGAAAACTCAAAAGTGGCATAGGGTAGGGGTCCCCAATATGGTGCCCATAGGTGCCTTGGTGCCTTTCCTGGAGCCCACCAAGTGTTTTTAGGAAGTGGGCATGGCCAAGTGGTGCTTTTCCCCAGTAAGTCTTCTGATTGGCCGTTGAAGATTTGATTGGCTGTGCAGATTTTTTAAAGTTATTTTGACAGCAGCTGTTTTAACAGCATACAAGATCTTCATTATGTGACTGAAAGTAAACAGCAGCACCCATTTTGTAGCTTCACCCACCAAGCTGGGTCAAAATTCCAAAGGTGCCACGGAGTTTTTGGCAATTCCTAGAGCTACCCTACATCTTGGAAGTGATGTAGCAACACAAGTGATGTCTCTATTTTTAAAATTTTGCGCCTGCTGCTACTTGGAGTGGCAACAGGCAGTCCCCCTAGTAGCCCTAGCAATTAATGATTAAAAACAAGTACTATGCCATACTATACCAAATTAGCCTGGGCATTCATTCTCTGCTCCCCTTCCCCATTGCCCTTGCAAAGCCCCATCTACTCCTAAGGCAAATTTCCTAGAGCAAACAGTAAGGCAACCCTAAAAGAGTATAAATCTCATACCAGTTTTCTGCTCAATGTTGTCACCTGTTACTGCAAACATAAAAGAAGAGAGAGACAAACAAGAAAGAAGCAAAGTGCCCAGGGAGAAAAGATGGTAGGACAGAGCATAAGAGAATAAATTCTGTCAGGAATGGATTAATTGACTCAACTTGAGCTGTCTTGCAACTCCTATATCCCAGTCTTTTGCAGGAAAATTGGACAAATCTGCTTGCCCATTTCCCTTAAAACTCCACACAAAAAGAGATCTACTTTTTTAAAAAAAAAAAATGAAAGCTGAGAATTCAGTGGTGGGAGATCACATATTTCATTGAGGGTGCATTGCACACAATGCCCCCTATAGTTACAGGCTGCCCACCCTTCTTGAGTAAACAAGTAGCATGGCTGCGTGTGAAAATCATAGCGCTCCATCACCAACCTGGGACCTTTCAGTTTTGGCCTTTTCTAGATACTATTTTGTGGAGGTGATGCATGTATGCAGAATCTTTCCTCTCCAATTGTCACATCAAGCTCACTTGTCCATTTATGGTGACTTGTTTCTGATACCCATGCAGCATTCTCTTGGGGTTGACTGGGCTGTTTTAATGTTTATACACATACCTGGCATCAAGTATCCCATTTGCCCACATTTATAGCAACTTTGCAGGTTAAAACTGCACCCCTGTGAATGCTACTGCAGAGCATGGCAGCCCTTTTGCATTTTGGAGGGCTCTGCAGGAGGTTACTGCTGAGGCATGCTAGGGCGTGTGTTTATGACTCAGAAGGGGACTGATCATCTCTTCTTACCATCTGTCTCTATCTACCCCTGGTCCCAAGGAACATCATTTTTCATACTCAATGCTGCTAGATACACAGCATTTTCACCCACCAATTCTCCAGCTTACTCTGTTGTTGTGGGTGTTTGGGCTTCCATCTCATAAATGATGGATTTTTGTACATCCTGATGAATTGTTCAATCTGGATCAGGTCTAGAATCTATTTTTTTATGAACCATTGCCCCCTAGCCACAAAAGTTAGACTCTATCCACAGAGCATACAAATGTTGCCCAAGTTCCTCAAGGGTTTCGCTTCAGCATCCCAAAGCAGAGCCTGCTTTGAATATCTGATACTACCATATGCTTCTGAGCAGCCTGCACGAAATGATCATATTTCTCTTCCCCTGGTCTCAAGCTTGGCAGTACATCCACCATAGGGATGTACATTTGCCCACAGATATGTCTAAAATAGTCCTACATGGGGAATTTAAAGTCCTTCCACTGTTGCACACAATTAGTTTAAAAAAAAAACTGTTCACACACTCCACATAACAGTCAGTCAGTCAAAACCTTTATTGGCATAGATTGAAAAAGAAAACAACAACAACATAGGAACCACAGATTTTAAATATACAAAGACTGTCATCCCACCAGAGCTTTAACCTTATATTCTTGAACCTTCATAGCAATAGAGAGAAACCACACCACTGCAAAGATGATATGAGGGTGGTGATCTGATAGAAGAAAGGATACCAGTCTCTCTTCTGGGCAATTGTGCCTACTGATCACAAGGGGGCTGCTTAGGACATCCCATATTTTATCATAGAATTCACAGCCAAGCAAGATGTGGGTAATCAATTCTGTTTTCCTGCTACTACATAGACAGGTCCTTTCAGGGTAGGGGACATTTGCAAATCTACCACTCCACATATCTAAACAATGGGCATTTCCTGTAATCCACATTGACAGCATCAGTTGGCCTTATGTATGGCAAAAACTGCCAAGGGCCACTGATGGTTGGGGTCAATCAATCTAATCCAACTTCTCTGCTACTGTACTCAACAATGTGAACATGATGTCTACCCTTGCTAGGGGAACAGCAGGCCTCTACTTAGAGGCCAAAGCAGATTGCTGGTTTAGAACCCTGAAAACCTGTAGTCAAAGCCAGCACAGGTGAAGGGTGACTTGATTACATGGTATTACCCAAAGCTAAGGAGAACGGGGAAATAATTATCAGCATCAAATTGGGTAAAACAAATAGCTCAGATATTCTGGTAATAGCTTCAGCCCTGTCCTTGGAGTCTGTGTTGCTTATTATGGAAGTTATTTTTTTTTGTCTTTTATAGCCATTTTCTCATATTGCATTAAATTATGAGCACTTGTTTTAAAAGCAAGCTGCTATTCACTGCCGAGAGCATTTCCAGGCACTCGTTTTGTCTAAAACCTTGTACCCAAGGGTAAGTACAGTGCATCACTCATATTTGCATTGCATTACTATTTATTTATTTATTAATGTCTTTGATCCAGAGCTCCTCGCTGAGTTCAGGTGAGAAGACAGAGAAACAAACCTACCTTTCTAGCAACTGAAAATCCAATTATAATGATATGAATAGCCATCCATGGCTGTTTTTTTAAAGTACTGAAATAATCCCCCAGAAACCACTACTATATATGCTGGCATTAATGGTTGTTTATTCAGAATTAGATATTTATCACTCAGTATTTGACACCAAGGATTTGATCTTTATTTAGTATTTTGTTAGTTCACATTTCATATCACTGCTCAATAACAGTATCTGGCTGAATCCAATGACCCATAAATGGAGTGAATTCACAGAACGGGTCTCTCCTCTTTTCACCTTGGACTCTTATACTTTCCCAGACTTTGGACATGATGTCAATCCGGCAGAAGACAAAAAGTTTCTGGCTAGTGTACTGAGCTGTACTGATGTGGGTGCTACTGCTAGAGAATTAGCAAGTCAGCCATTTTACTAATAAGATGCTGAAAATAATCATGTTGCAGTTTAACCCTTTATGGCCCCCAAAGTACAACATTGTCATTGAAAGTGGCTGATTTATTTATTAATTCAAATACTCATATGATGCCATCCCCACTGACCATGGCAGCTCAAGACAGCTTCCTCCCACCCAAAAAATGACCCACAAGTAACAGACAAAAAAAAAGGAAAAGCAGAGTTATACAACTTTCCCTCAAAGTAATACCCTCCTTGGGAAATTAACTATTTGTCCTGCTGCCAAGGACAACGTGTCCCGGGATCATATAATCAAAGACATGTGGATCCTGGCAGTAACGAAAACAGTTCCCCCCATGTCCATTTCCGCTTGTGAAAATGGCACAGGAGGGAAGGCTGAAGTCCCTCCACAAACCGTGCTATGCTCCAGAGAATTAAGGCCCACAGTGTTTTTTAAGGTGAGTCTCCCAATCAGACTTGTGATTGCAAGTTGGATTGGGGACACCCAAACCTTTGCGCGCGCACACGCCTGGATGTGACGTCATGACGCCGGGCATGCTGGGGGCAGGGCCACAGCCATTTGAGGGGAAAACGTAGAGTTTTCCAGCATGCCCGGCGTCATGACGTCACATCCGGGTGACGTGCACGCGGGGGTGGGGTTTCCCCCAGGGCCCGATTCCGCGGGGGCGGAAATCGGGCCTCCGAAACGGGGGGAAATCCGCCCCCCGGGGGGACTTGGCAACCCTGCACCACCAGGTAATTGCAGGATAACAGAAGGAAGGGGGCAGCCAAGAAGTCTAAGAGATCACAGGGGCATAATGGGATTATTTATTTATTTATTAAATTAGATTTGCTAGGCCGCCTTTCCCTATAAGTAGGGCTTAGGGCAGCTTACAACAAAATAGTATACCATAAAAGATTTAAGTAAAAACCAGCAGTAAAACTACAACTGAATGCCTGGCAGAACATCTCTGCCTTGCATGCCCTGCGGAAAGGTTGTAACTCCCACAGGGCAGGGATGTTCTCCAGCAGAGAGTTCAACCAGGTAGGGGCCAGGGCGTTTCTTTATGAGCATGTGAAAAGGAAGTTTTATTAAGAGTTTGTTTAAGCATTCACAAGGAAAGTTTGCAAAAAGAGAGTATATTTTGAGGCAAGCCAAAGAAACTTAGCTGATCAGTAAAGAAGACTTTCTGTATTAGCGGCTTCTCTTTTTGTGTATTTCCTAGTCAATTTATATCAATTGCTGCAAATCCCAGATAAACCTGTTCCTATGAACCACTTTCTAATTGCTGATATAAACAGACATGGGAAAAAATCCAGGAAGGACAAGGCAAACTGAAACCTTGTATGGTTTTAATCTTTCAACTGCCCTATCTGGCTGATTGCCAACCAATGAAATGAATGACATCATTTCTTTTTCAGCAGCTACACAACACACCATCACATGCAACTGTGACTTGTGAGGTGGCTTTGGGAATGACAGGGAAAAGTATGCCTCACTTTTCACAATATATTTCTGAAAACTGGAATGAAACTCAGAAAAAGTAATAATCTGGGATTTTGGATAGCCATAATTCGATTTGCCATTGATGAATACCAATGAATGTGGACCACTGTCTGCTTCCAACGACCTTTGTGCATGGGATTGTTTATGGAACGCTACTGTTTAACCCATACTGGAATGGTTACAGTGGTATTTAACATTACCAGGTGCATCACTTGCCACAGATAGCAGGGGAGAGCAGATAACTGTGAGTGCAACAATTGTGTGAATCAGCACTACGTTTCACTTTAACATGAACTTTTCATTAATATCTGCTTCAGTAATGAAAAGCTCTTGAAAAGGGCAAAGGAATACAAGACTATGCAGACTGTGTTCCACAGATCCTATTAAGTTGCATGGGCACTCATTTCTCCGACAGTAGGCAACACACTGTGGCACACAAAGGGTTAAAAAGCATTGCAGCACACATTAAGCATATGTTTCAAGCCAGCAGGGTGCCAGTCTAAGATGTCCTCAAAGCCTAATTTGATAGATATTATGCCATATGCTGCTGCAAGCCATTAGTAATGAAGAAAGTAAAAATTTTATGGATGAGCAAAATAGGAGCTCTTATGGATGGAGTGTTTTTAAATCAGGTTTATAATTTACCCAGCGTCAGACCACATGTAGAGTGCATTACTCAATTGAACTTGCAAGCAGATAAGAAAGCAGTTTCTTCTAATAAGCACTTCAACTTATTGGCTCTACAATTACTTGAACCAAATTACCAGCAGCTGCTGCCTATTTGGGAGATTTATCTTAGACAAGGAGATACATTAGTTTCCAATCAACAAACCATTCAAGGGCTCTATAAAAATTTTTATTCTTAATCCCCATATATTTATTTAAAATTAATTTGAGATATCTAATATTCTTTTTTATGTTACTCAGTTTTCTTTTTCAAAACTTTTTCTGTCCTTAGAACATTGAATGCATATGGCTTAGAATTTAATTGAACACCAAAGAACATGTTCAGCGTCTACCACTGTGCATTTAGTTTTTGCTTTGCTAAACTCACAGGGCCATTATATAACTATTTAGATCAGAAAAATGCCCAGTCTTCAGTTCACAGACAGGTGATGGTCTTTCTTTACCTCTGGGCCAATTTTTATTATTGGGGTGGGCATATAAAATGATTAGTGTTTTGTTGTAGTTGTTTTTAGTTTTAACATCACCTTGCACTTGGAACCTTTCCATTGTGGAAGATGCAGACCCTAGTTACACCTCCAACATTTTTTTTTAAAAAGCCTGTTGAGTTGTTGTTTTTCTGTTCATTTGTTTTAATTATCTCAAAGGCCCATTGAGACCCCTTATACTCCTTTACAAAGCATAAGCACTATCGTCATCACCACCACCACCAAAATAGTAGCTCCCCACCAGTTTGGTGTACTGGTTAAGTGTGCGGACACTAATCTGGGACAACCGGGTTTGATTCCCCACTCCTCCACTTGCAGCTGCTGGATGACCTTGCGCAAGCCATAGTTCTGTCCGAGCTGTTCTCACAAGGACAGTTGTCTCAGAGCTCTCTCAGCTCCACCTACTTTACAGGGTGTCTGTTGTGGTGAGGGGAAGGGAAAGGAGTTTGTAAGCCACTCTGAGACTCCAAGTAAAGGGCTGAGACGCCAAGTAAATCCAACTCTTCTTCTCTTCAGATATCTGCTTGTAGAGGGGAACAGACATTGAGTCCACATTTCCTGTTGTTCTTTGTTCATAAGAACATAAGAACATAAGAGATGCCAATGTTGGATCAGGCCAAAGGCCCATCCAGTCCAACACTCTGTATCACACAGTGGCCAGAAATACCAGTGCCATCAGGAGGTCCACCAGTGGGGCCAGGACATTAGAAGCCCTCCCACTGTTGATCCCCCCCCCCAAGCACCAAGATGACAGAGCATCACTTGCCCCAGAGGCCCTATCTATACCTTGTGGCTAATAGCCACTGATGGACCTCTGCTCCATATGCTTCTGGAGTGTTCATACATGGGTCTTATGTCTATGCAGAATTATCTGGGAACACTCTAGAGCAGGGGTCCCCAACGTGGTGCCTGTGGTGCCTGCTGGAACCTTTCCTGGCACCCGCCAAGTGTCTTGAGGAAATGAGCAGGAACACAGGGTCATCTGCTCAGCAAGGCCTCCAACTGGATACAGGAGACCTGATTGGTTGGACAGACCTTTAAAAATGTTGCTGTGGCAGCAGCTGCCATCACAGAACAAGTTTCTGCACTGTGTGACTAAAGGGAAGCTGTGTGTATGCAAGAAATGTTTTTTAAAATATGTTCATTTAAAAAGGCATATGGTAAAACACAGCTTCTGCCTGAAATGCAGAAGGAGTACTGTTAGAGTTATGCATAACCTCACTTCCTGACATGCTGTGGTTGGCTCTGCCTCCTGTAGCAGCCATTTAGTGGCTGGCTCCTCTTCCTCTGGCAGTCATTTTCTGGTTGTGCTCAACAACCTGTGTCAGAATTCCGAAGATTCCTATAAGCTCAAAAAGGTTGAGGACCCAAGGAGCTGTTAGCCCTATCCTTGAGAAAAGACTTTTGACTACTTGAGGATATCTCCAGGGATAGCACAAGTGCCTGCCCTTTCAGTCCCTTCACCACCATCGCAATTGGTGTTGTACAGGTAAATCATATCAGCCATTTTATTTGTTTATTTCATATCTAGCCCCATTTCTCCCCAATGGGGTCCCAAAATGTCTTATGTTGTTCTCTTCTTCTCAATCTTATTCTCACATCCTATCAAAACATGTGGCATAGAGAATGAAACACCAATCTGTCAGCTACATCTTGGAACAAAATATGGTCGTCTCCTCCATTTCGCACTACAATCACCTCGATGAAACTTCAATCCTTCAAGATATTGGCACACTGGTATCTCACGCCTCACAAATTGGCACACATGACCCATCATACAATCCAAAATGTTGGAAAAAATGTGGGAATCTGGGCAACTACTTACACTGCTGGGTGTTCTGCCCTAAAATACTTCCATTCTGGGAGGCAGTACTAACTCAGATCAAAACTTTTAACAACATAGAAATTCTCCCCACACCACAACACCTATTTTTGAACGAATGGGCAGTTCATGGCTCTGCCTCTATAACTGTAGAAAGGGTCTCCTTAATGCTTTTTGCAGCCAAGACGTTCATTGCCACTCAGTGGAAAACAATTGTGGTACCCACTCTTACACAATGGCATAAAAAGTTGTGGGATTTATATATTATGGCAAAATGTCAGATTCCACAGCCAACAACTGAGTACACACTTATCAGAAAGACCCCCCCCCCGTTAGAGCCAAAGCTGAGAACCAAAAGCACTCCCATGGTTCTCTGAATCCCAGACACTACACACTACCTGCAAGGCCATAGATAAGCAAGCGTTACAGAAGCAAAGAAGAAATGCAGCAGTACTTGGTACACAGGGCAAGCAAGCATTCCACCTCCAACCATTATGGCAGCATAGCTGACATTCTGCCCTCTAAAAAAACAGCTTCTCCCATCCACTCCGGGAGATGTCCCGGTTTGTCCGGGAAGTCACTATGGAACTTCCTCAACAACCAAGGGGCCCGAATATCCCCTACTTCCACCCACTGAAGGTGCTGGGGACCAAAGTTCAGCCATTCAACCAAATACAACAATTTCCCACGTTTAATCTTAGAGTAGATCTAACTCCATAGCCACATCATTTATCACTCTTTTCACCTTGAAAGGACCAAGGTATTTCCAACCGAGTTTCCGGCTAGGTCGTAAGACCTTAATGTTTTTAGTAGACACATACACAGAGTCTCCAGGCTTCAGAGCCCACCCCTCCACCCTTCTTTTGTCAGCCTGACTCTTGTACGCTTCCTTGACAGTATTCAAAGTCTTGCAAAGGAGCAACCACGAATCCTTTAACTGTTGACACCATTGAGCCGCATCCCCCGGCCCCAAGTCATTGTTTCCTTCCAGGAAAGGAACAGGCAGGCTATCATAGCCATACAAAGCCTTAAACGGGGACAGTCCGGTAGATGAATGGCAAGTGTTGTTATAACAGAATTCGGCCAGGGGCAGCAGATCAACCCAATCATCCTGTTGATAATTGGTGAAGCAACGGAGATATTGCTCCAAAGTCTGATTAACCCGTTCCGTCTGACCGTCAGTCTCTGGGTGATAAGTGCTGCTCAGGCCCCGTTCCACCCCCATCAGTTTCATCAGCTCCTCCCAAAACCGGGATATGAATTGGGTTCCTGTGTCAGACACCACCTTGGCCGGGAGCATGTGCAGACGGACTACGTGCAAAAGAAACACTTTGGCCAGTGCTTTTGCCATGGGCAGGGAGGCAAACGGAATGAAGTGTGCCTGTTTGGAAAATAAATCCACTACCACCCAAATGACAGTCATTGATTTGCTTGGTGGGAGATCCGTAATAAAGTCCATGGATATCACCTCCCAGGGCCGGCTCAGAGTTGGATGAGGGTGTAATAAACCTGGGGGTTTCCCCGACCAGGGCTTACTCATGGCACAGATTTGGCAGGGCTTGACAAATGCAGATAAATCCTTCCGCATTTGCGGCCACCAGAATTGCCGCTGCAGGAGTTGAAGGGACTTAACAAAACCCGAGTGTCCCAACAATTTAGAGCCATGCACGGCTTGCAACACTTCCCCCCTGAGGGAGAGCGGAACAAACAGTTTATGTCCATGGTACCAACAGCCGTCGGCTCTAAATTCAAAGTCTCCTTCTGCATCTACAACTGCCTTGTCGCCCTCCGAGAAGGCAGAGGCGAATTTGCTGTGCCATGTCTCCCCCCCCCCAGCTTGTCCGACTGGGGAGAATCAGGTGGCCATTACTCCGGGGGGGAGGCGGTGGGGCGAGTCTGGCTACATGTTGTCACCGCCCTGCCCAGATGGGAAGGCGTGATCACCAAGTCCAAAATAATCTCCCGTTGGCTGTCATATTGGGGGAGGCGTGACAGGGCATCAGCCAAAGAGTTCGCAGAGCCGGGAAAATGGTGAAGGGTAAACTGAAACTTGGAAAAGAAATCAGCCCACCAGAGCTGTTTCACATTTAGGCACTGGGACGTTTTGAGCATTTCCAAGTTCTTATGATCAGTCCAGACCTCGAATGGGACTCGCGCTCCCTCCAGCCAGTGTCTCCAGATGGCCAGGGCGAGCGTTATTGCCCCCGCCTCTTTCTCCCAGACTGACCAATGCGTTCTGTGTCACTGAACTTCCTTGACACGTATGCCAAGGGGTGCAGTAGCCCATCCCCTCCTTCTTGGAGGATCGCCCCCCCCCATGGGCACGTCTGACGCATCAGTTTGTACAATGAATTTTTTCATTTCATCTGGGTGGGCTAGGACTGGTTCTGAGGTAAACAACGTCTTGAGGTGTTCGAAAGCCTCCTGGCACTCCCTACTCCAAGCCAACGCTGCCCCCAGCTTAGTTGCCTCCGGCCCCTTCCCCTTCATTTTCAACAAGTCCGTAAAGGGCAAGCTGACCTGGGCGAAGTTGAGCAGAAAATTTCTGTAAAAGTTTGTGAACCCGAGGAAGGATTGTAACTGGCGCCTAGTGCGGGGAATTCCCCAGTCCAGCACATCCCGTACTTTCCCTGGGTCCATCTCCAAGCCCTTATCGGAGATCTGATACCCCAAAAAGTCAATGTGTGACTTGTGAAACTCGCACTTAGATAGTTTCGCAAACAGTTTGTGCTTGTGCAATGTAATTAGAACTTCCCTCACCAATTTCACGTGGGAGAGTAGGACAGGGGAGTACAGCAAGATATCATCTAGGTAAACAAGTGCCCCCTTGAACAAATGCTTGTGCAACACTTCATTGTTCAGATTCATGAAGACCCCCGGCGCCCCCTGAAGACCGAGCGGCATCACACGATACTCAAACTGGCCCAGGGGTGTATTAAAGGCCGTTTTGTGTTCATTCCCCTCCCTGATGTGGACCCGAAAGTAAGCATCGCGGAGATCCAACTTCGAGAAAAATTTCCCTTTGGCCGCTTTGGCTAGTAAATCTTTGATCAAGGGCATGGGATACGCATTGGTCGAAGAGAATGTTGTTCTAGGATTGTAGTTTACTTCATTTACGCCTCGCCTTTTTCCCCAATGGGTACACAAAGCAGCTTGCATTTTCCTTCTCCTGGTTTACCTTCACAACATGAGGGGGTTTAGGCTGAAGGTGACTGGCTCACAGTCACCCAGCAAGCTTCCATGATAGAACCTCAGTCTCCCAGATCCCAGCCCAACGTTATAGCCACTGCACCACACTGGCTCTATCATGTCTGAAGAACATCTTTTAAGGTTTTGTGTCTCCATGGGTGTCTGTTGACCTCAGGGCTCTGAGCCATCACCTGCCCTTCTGCTAAAGCCAATCACAGGGTTAGCTGCCAGGTGCCTCAGCTGAGATCTACCTCATAGCACAACACCCACCTCATGGACCAAGATCTTGATGGAGTCTTATCAATTTCATGTTGGGTCTTCTTCTTTTTCCTAGCCTTATTATCAGAGTCTACCACTCTTAACCACTACACCAAAATCATCTCCACAATGGTAAGGAGATGGGCAGTAGCCCCCTAAGCCAATCCTCATCAAACTTGGAGGGCAGGTAGAGGGGCATTCTGGGGAGGTCTGTGAGTCAGATGCCTCTATCTTGCAGGGGGCTGTTTGGCACACTCCTCCTAAACCTATATAGCTATGATTTCCCTAGAGAGCACTTTCCTGATGGCACCTGCTTGGAGGGGGGTGCTACTCGGCTCTTGGGGAGATCCTCTGTGGGTTTGATGCCTCTAGTTTGCAGGGGGGGGCATTCAACACACTCCTGAACCTGTGGCTGTGATTTCCCCACAGAGCACTTTCCTGGTGGTGCCTCACCAAACTTGGAGAGTAGGTAGAAGAGAGTCAGCTAGAGAATCACTGTAAGTTTGGCATCTCTAGCCCACAAGGTCATCACTCTACCACGTCTCAAACTTCACAAAATGAACCAGTTTGGTAAACAGGAAGGTTTGTGGTTCACGGATGAACCTCCATTTTCCCAGTTTGTGCCCATCCCTACTCAGAAGAGACCAAAGTGTGAATATTGTTTGTCCAGGTATTAATAATGAGTCATCCAAAACTAGATATCACTGCTAAAAGAGGATAGTAAAGTCAGAAAAACCATGAATTTTGCAGTAAACACATTCAACAGGTGAACATGCCTGGCTCAACAGCCATGATCACCTGTAAACTAAATGAGTTATCTGTTTACTGTCCATTGGTGACATCAAAAGCCATCAAATAGCTTTGCAGCTGCACTGTAGCTGTTGTGGGGGAGTTTTCTTTTCTGGTAGTGGTGGAAGCGTTTCATTTAATTGCTTTGCAGGGGCTTTGTTTGTTAACCATGCAGGCCTTGGTTTTTCTATACCTATTTGTGCCTTTCCTAAACTGTGGTATATATTTTATCTGAGCTTCTAGGATTGTAGTTTTAAATAATCTCCAAGATTCCCCAGTGGTTTTGATCCTTTTTACTTTTCCTTTCAGTTTCCTCTTTACATGTCCCCTCATTTCAGAGAAGTGGCTGTGTCAGTCTTTGTGGGCAACTCCCTATTTATACAATAACATTATAGTCACTGTTCCCAAGTGATGCAATCACTTTTATATCTCTCACCTGGTCTTGGGCATTACTTAGGACCAAATCCAGGATCGCCTCTCCCCTGGTAGGTTCTGTGACCATCTGCTCTATAGCACAGTCATTGAGAGTGTCTAGAAACTCAATGTCTTTTTCCTGACTTGAACATATATTGACCCAATCAATGTGTAAGTAGTTAATATCACCTATTACGACACAGTTATTTTGTCTTGCTGCTATCTTCGATTAATTCATCATTTTATAATCCTCCTCTATCTTTTGATCTGGTGGGCAATAACAAAATCCATATTAAGCTTCCTTTTGGGCCCACTATTTAGACCCATAGCATTTCCAGAAGTGAATCCAATTCTCTTATCTTCTCAGTCTTACTGGACTATATACCCTCTGACATACAGAGCCACCCCACCTCCAACCCTTGCCCCCATCCTTCCGATATAATTTATAACCAGGAATCACTGTATCCCACTGATTTTCTTCATCCCACCAAGTTTCTGAAATACCCACAATGTCTATTTCCCCCCCCAACACCAAGCATTTGAACTCCCCAATTTTACCTTGTATACTTCTAGCATTTGTATATAAACATCTATAACTTCCTAGGCATGTTAGGCCCGCAACTTTTCTCCTGCTGCCTTGAGACCTTGCCAGGCAGTCCATATTGTTTGTCACAGCCTCAGTGCACAATTTTAATCCATTTCCCTGTAGAAAAGTAACAGCTACCCCTTCACCTCTTTGAGATGAGCCATCCCAAACCAGAGACATTTCATCTCCTGTCAGCTTTCCCCCAATATTCAATTTAAAAACTGCTCTGCCACCTTTTTGATTTTAAGCGCCAGCAGTCTGGTTCCTTCTCGGGACAAGTGGAGACTGTCTCTTTTGTACAGCTCCCTCTTGTTCCAAAAAGCATCCCAGTGCCTAACAAACTTGAACCCTTCCTCCCTACACCATTGTCTCATCCATGTATTTAGACTCCTGATTTGTGCCTGTCTCTCTGGCCCTGCGCGTGGAACAAGTAGCACTTCTGAGAAGACTACCTTGGAGGTCCTGGCCTTGGGTTTCCTGCCTAGCAGCCTAAATTTTTCCTCCAGGATCTCATGACTGCATTTTCCAACATCATTGGTGCCAACATGTACCACGACCACTGGCTCCTCCCCAGCACTGTCTACCAGCCTATCTAGAACATGCGTAATGTCCATTATGGTTGAACCATTCAGTTTACAGGTGCACATAAAACTGAGGTTTGATCTCTTAAAATATGACCAAAGGAAGGCTCTAAGGCTCCGTCTAAAGATACACATTCAAGGCTGAATCTGATTGTGGTCCAAAAAGGTGGCTGCCGGTGCTGTTTCCTATATTGTTAGCATTGAGAAGGAATTGTAATATATTTGCTTGAGAATTTTCAAACAGGACAAGCAAGAATGCTTCATGCTGTTCACCAAGGTAAATCAACCCTCACTGGTGCCTGTCTGTGATAGGAACTATCCCTCTACAACTACAAGATGTTTACTGCTCCATAGGTGTATGAGGAGGAACACTCTGGGCAGTGCTCATCTACACTAACAGAAGCACGAAAAGAAAACAAAATAAGGGGTCTCACTGCCTACAATAGACAAAATAATTCTAAAACTCACTGTGGAGAGAAAGAAGCCACAGAGAACACGGCTGCAATCCTCAACATAGCCCCACCTTGAGACTTTTAACTGCCACCGTTACATATTTGGAAGTGCCAGAATAGCTCTTAGAAACAACCTATATCTTCTGTATCGTTAGATTACAATCATCAAGCCAAACAGGTGCCCCATAAAATAACTGATGCACTGTTCTGACCCAGTAAACATGAATTGTTACAGGAACATGTTGTATAGCTTTGACATAATAGAATTGAGTAACTGCTTGAACAGATTGTTCAGCTTTTACTTGTGCATAATATAGGTTTATAGTTACGTTACCAGAAGAGTAAAATATGATGCCCGAATACTTCTAAAACAGTATTTGTTCCAACAGATGCTCAACCACATGTCATCTAAATTTAACTCTGCCGTTTGAGAGGACCAGAAATTTAGTTTCATAATTAATACCCAAATATGGTTTCTTACAATACTTGCAAATTCCTTGTGTGCCCATGAAAGACCCAATCTGGTCTGAGAAAGAATTGGCTTCAGCTAATTTTGGAGGATGGGAATCAACTTTATAAAGTTAGATTCAAGGTATCTGATGAAGGGAGTTTTGATTCTCAAAAGCTCATACCCCCAAAAATCCCTTCATCGGGATTTATTGCCATCAGGTAGCAGCTGACTTATGGTGACCCTGTAGGGTTTTTAAGGCAAGAGACGAACAGAGGTGGTTTGCCATTGCCTGCCTCTGCATCGCGACCCTGGACTGACTTGATGGTCTCCCTTCCAAGTACTAACTAGGGTCAGCCCTGCTTAGCTGGTCTTAAAGAAATATGTACTTACCACATATCTTGAGTAAAACCATTCATTTGGCAACGATGGTTCCCCAGAAGGGTTTGGCGGGTGGAGTCTATGGTTTTGTACCTGTTCGAGGTCCCATGCCTCCTGAAACCTCACCCTCTCCAGGCTCCATCCCTCACATCTCCAGGAATTTCCCACCTGGAGTTGGCAACCCTATTTCCTTCCCAACCAGTCATCAACCTACCTTTATTTTCCCCTCCAGCTTTCCACCCCCCACACACCTGCAGCCTCTCCCATGCTCTGAAGCCCTGACTGCTACATCACATTGGCTGTCATACGGGGGCCACCTCAGCAGCATATAAGGATACAGAGCACACCATTTTCTCCAGGGGAACTGATCTCTGCCATCTGGAAAGCAGTTGTAATTCTGAGTGATCTCCAGCCCTCACCTGGAGATTGGACACATTTTACCTCAGAACAGCAAACTGTTTAGAATGTTAGAGGCAAAAGCCAATCAAGTCGCATATGCAAACGACCTCTGTGTTCCGAGGCAAAGGCCAATGAGGCTGCATATGTAAATAACCTCTGTGTTCTGACTGGCTATGGAGGGGAGAGGAACAGCAAACTGTTTAGAATGTTGGAGGCGAGACTCAAGCAATGCAGCCAGTGGATAGGGACAGATTCTGAGTGATACACCAGGGCTCCAACCAATTCCGAAGTGTGTGGAATGTTCTAGAGAAGTGCCACCACCATTCGGCTTTTATATATAAGGGAGATACACAGAATTGAGGTTTTTGAACAAACAAGGGAGTGCTGTAGCTTATTTTCAGAGTTCCAAGTTCTTTTCAGTGAGAGGTGTTTGCTTACATATTTCAGCTGTTACACAGAATCTTGAATACGGTTTCTTAGAGAATAGCTTTGTCTTACTAGTGCTTCTAGGTTTCTCCCTTTAAAGATCTAGGTTTTCCCTTTAGATATTCAAGTTTTTCACTAACTCCTGAGGTGTCTAAGCTACTCGCCTTTAAGACCAGGGTTCTCTTCCCAACCCCTTTCACTGGCAGGAAGTTATTCTCCTTGTCCCTAAGAAGCAATAACTCCTTTTACTATTTGACTTGTATGGGAGTTCTCTCTAACTCCCCAGACCTTCTGCCAAATCCTTCTCCGGTATCCGTTGTCTGTATAAAGCTGTTCTGTAGCTTTCTGGACTGAGAATCTCAGCTCTCCCTCGAAGTAGTTCTAATATATTTAAGACATTGGGATCCTTATTCTTCTCTCTATAGAAATTCTTTTCTGACAATTCCCTGACAGAAATCACTGAATCCCAAAGACTCTTCCCTTAGAAGCAAACCCTTTGGCTACTGATCCAGACATTAGATTTCAGACCAAGACCAAAAGTGTCTCAAAAGGCTAAATGAATCTTCCCTCCAGATCAGCTGTTTTATTTCCACTCTGTGCTGATGCTGGCCAAACAGAGAGCAAGTAGAGCAGCCAATCATATAAGCTCTTCTCTCCAGGGAAGATTTAACTATTGATCTCCCTGACTCTCTGACACAAACAGCTTTGAAAAAGCCTGCTTTTTTTGCAGTCCTCACACCTCCCACTCAGCATTTCTGAGCACTGGATATGGCATGACTCGGCCCCTACCCCAAAAAAGAAAAGCAAAATGGGAGAAGAAGGGCTGCACCTGCAATGGGCTTCAGTCCAAAGCTCACTCACCTTACTACCAATCGTGGTTGTACCCTCATGAAAGCATGAGCTACCATCAGTGGCTATTAGCCACAAGGTATAGATAGGGACTCTGGGGCAAGTGATGCTCTGTCATCTTGGTGCTTGGGGGGGGGATCAACAGTGGGAGGGCTTCTAATGTCCTGGCCCCACTGGTGGACCTCCTGATGGCACTGGTATTTCTGGCCACTGTGTGATACAGAGTGTTGGACTGGATGGGCCTTTGGCCTGATCCAACATTGGCATCTCTTATGTTCTTATGTTCACTGCAGACAGTGACTGCAACCATGACATTAAAAGACGCCTGCTCCTTGGGAGGAAAGCTATGGCAAATCTAGACAGTATAATAAAAAGTAGAGACATCACCCTGCCAACAAAAGTCCGTACAGTCAAAGCGATGGTGTTCCCAGTAGTACTGTATGGCTGCGAGAGTTGGACCATTAAGGAAGGCCGAGCGCTGAAGAATAGATGCTTTCGAATTATGGTGTTGGAGAAAACGCTTGAGAGTCCCTTGAACTGCAAGGAGATCAAATCACTCAATCCTAAAAGAAATCAACCCTGACTGTACCCTGGAAGGCCAGATACTGAAGCACAAATACTTTCGCCACCAAATGAGAAGGGAGCATTCACTGGAGAAGACTGATACTGCAAATGATTGAAGGTAAAAGAAGAAAGGGATGGCAAAGGATGAGATGTTTAGACAGTTATCAATGCAATGAACATGAAATTGAGCAAAGTCTGGAGGACGGCAGAAGACAGGAGGGCCTGGGGCGATGTGGTCCATGGGGTCACGAAGAGTCGGACTCGACTGTGCAACTGAACAACAACAAAAATGAAGGTGATGGACAATAGGATCAGTACAAACAAAAGAAAATCCTTCTTTACTCAATGAGCAATTAAATTATGGAATTCACTATTAGTGGATGTAGTGGCCACACGGATAGATGGCTTTAAAAAGGGGTTAGACAGATTAATGTAGGGTTGCCAGCCTTCAGGTGGGGCCTGGAGATCTGCTTTTACAACTGATCTCCAGCTGACAGAGATCAGCTCCCCTGAAGAAAATGGCTGCTTTGAAGGGTGGATTTTGAAATGCATTGTACCATGCTGAGGCCCCTCCCCTCCCCAAACCCTGCCCTCTCCCGGATCCACCCCCAAAGTCTCCAGGTATTTTCCAACCCAAACCTGGCAACCCTAGATTGATGGAGGAGAAGTCCATCAGTGATCACTAGCTATGGTGAATAAAAGGAACCTCCATATTCAGAGTCAAAACCTCTTAATACCAGTGCTAGGAGGTGGCATCAGCAGGTGGACTTAGCCTCTGTGCCCTATATGTTGGCCCTCTAGGGTAACTGGTTGGCTGCTGTGTGAAACAGGATACTGGACTAGATGGACTTCTGGTCTGATCCAGCAGGACTCTATATTCATGTGGCATCTGTATTCATTGTTACATGGGGGAGTACTCAAATGTACGAATCCCTATTTGATTATTGAAGTGGTACAGTCCAGAAAGAGCTCTCACGGCATGTTTGAATCAGCCTTCAAATAACTGCTCTTTTGGAATTTAATGGCAATAGATGCTTCTTTTGAGGCCTGTTAGGCAAAAGAATACTAAACACCTCTGGAAGACATTTATGGGTTTCCCCCTCCACATTTTTTCCTTACAAGTAAGAAATTAAAATTTCTATTTCACACAATTAGACATCAGCACCACCGACCTCAGACTGTCAAAGTTCAAAAACTAACCCACTCATATTCATCCAGCTGAACCTGCTATTTTACTAATTATCCTTTCCTCTTTCAAAATGATCTCTTTCACAGCTGGGAGAATTCTTACCCTCTCAGGACCCAATCAGATGCTCACATCAATTTGTCTAATTGATGCCAGGCTTAATATACCTCTTAATTATGACTGCAAACACTTTGTTAAGATAAATCAAACCTAATGCCTAACAAAATTCCTTCCCTAATCATTTTAGAACAACATATTATTTTATCACTTATAGACCTTATAATGTGCTTCACAACTTTTATATTGCCTTGACTCACAGCTGCCCTGTGAGGTAGGCCATTAGTACTTCCATTTTTTACAAACAAAGGTTGAGAGATGCTGACATTATTCAAGGCAAAGTATATCTATCTCCCAGTAAACACTATTGCACACCACTTTCAACAGTAAGTTGGAACACGTATTCAAAAGTAGACATTCATGCTTAGAGAGTAATAAGCCCTCCATGCTACAAGACAACCTATTTATCATTTCAAATGACGAGGAATCTACCTGTAATTGGTAACCTTTTCATGTACAGGCTGCAAATGTACAAAGAGCAAGACATGACTTTTTAGCAATATTCCTTGTAAAGTCTAAAAGAGGCAGGATAATGGATATTGTACTGCAAGGTTGCTGATTGGATTGTAGTTTGGAGGCACAATGAGGGGGCCAGGCACACCTTTTTGGGAATTGTGGGGCTGCCACAGAAGAGGCCCTTTCATGTGTACCTACCAAACAAATGTCTTTAATTGCTGGGACAATCAGGAGGGCATCCCCCTGTGATCTTAATTCCCAGGCAGGAACATACTAGAGAAGATGGTCCTTCAGAGATACCAGTCCCAAGCCATGTAGGGCTTTAAAGGACAAACCAACACCTTGAATTGGATTTGGGAGTGGACTGGTAGCCGATGTAACTGCTGTAATGTTGGAGTCACTTCATCCTGTAGTTCTCTCCAACCAGCAGTCTAGCCATAGCATTCTGTACTAGCTACAGCTTCTGAAAACTCTTCAAAGGTAGCCCCAAGTAGAGAGCATTGCAGTAGTCCAGTATAGATGTAACTAAGTTATGGTTCACTGTGGCTAGATCTGACTGACCCAGGAATGAAACAGTCAATGCGCCAGCCAGAGCCAATCCAGGAATAAAAGCAATAGATGCACCAGCCGGAGCTAAGCAAATGTACTCCAAACCACAGCAGCCACCTGGTTTTCTAAGGTGACCACTGTATCAAGTAGCACTCCCAAACTGCAAACTTGGCTTTTCAAGGGGAGTATAACCCCATCCAAGTCAGGGGAGAACTGAAGTCTATGGACTGCCTTTCTACTAACACAGAGAACCTCAGTCCTGTCAGGAATAAGTCTCAGACTTTATCACACTCATTCAGCCCAGTACTGACTCCAAGCACTGGTTCAGAACATCAACCGCATCCTTGGAATTAGGTGGGAAAGAAAAGTAGATCTGGGAGGCATCCACATATGGTGACAATCGCATACCTCCTGATGACCTCTCCCAGTGGCTTCATATAGATAATGAACAGCATGGGGGTTAAGATGGAACCCCGTGGCATCCCATAGGTCAACAGCCATGGGGCAGAGCAGGAACACCCCAACATTGATTGATCCCCTAGATAGGACTCAGACAGCTGTAATATGAAGCCCTTTAGTCCCAGTGCTGAGAGGAGGACCAGTAGGATTACTATGGTTAGTAGAGGTCGTCAACCAATACGATCAAAGCAGTCTCTGTGCCAAATCCTGTTCTGAAGCCAGACTGAAATGGCTACAGAAAATCAGTCTCTTCCAAGAACCCCTGAAGCTGAAAGGCAACAACCCACTCTAGCATCTTGCCCCAAAATGGAAGATTAGAGACTGGACAATTTTTTTTTCTAACATAGTAGGGCTCAGGGGCAGGGTTTTTCCCCAAAAAACAGGTCTAATCCCTGCTTTCTTGTGCATGGATGGTACAACTCCCACTCTCAAATAGGCATTTACCCACTCAGCCAGCTTCGTTGCCCTCCTCCGGACACCTTACAGCTTGTCTATATCCTTCTTAAATTGTGGCACCCAAAACTGAACACAACACTCTAGGTGAGGTCTAACAAGAGCAGAGTAAAGCGATACCATCACTTTGCGTGATCTGGACACTATACGTCTGTTGATACAGCCCAAAATGGCATTGCCTTTTTAGCTACCGCATCACACTGCTGGCTCATGTTCAGTGTATGGTCCACTAAGACCCCTAGATCCTTTTTGCACATACTACTGCCAAGACAAGTCTCCCCCATCCTATTATTATGCATTTGATTTTTCCTACCTAATGCAGAACTTAGTATTTATCCCATTCAAATTTATTTGATTTGTTTTAGCCCAGTTTTCCAGCCTTTCAAGATCATCCTGTATCCTGACTCTGTCTTCTACCGTATTTGCTACCCCTCCCAATTTAGTATCATCTGCATATTTAATAAGCATACCCTTTATTCCTTCATCCAAATCATTGATAAAACTGTTGATCAAAACAGGTCCCAGGACAGATCCTTGAGGCACTCCACTTGTCACTCGTCTCCAAGAGGATGAGGAACCATTAAGAAGCACTCTTTGTGTGCAATCTGTCAATCAGTTCCACAGGGTATGCAAGGCAGAGATCTTCCCACAGGCGTTTGATTGAGGACAGCAACAGTGTTCCATCTGGCTGGCACTCCTGTTTCTTCTGCCTCCCCCCTGCCACGAGGCAGTGGCATATTTTTAGCAGTTCCATAGCCATCCTACTGGCCATAGGTTATTGTTTGCTGTATCATAGTATGGAATTAAATATGATTTTCTACATATATGTGTATGATTTTTATACTGATGTGCCCTGGTTCACAGGGAAGGGCAGTTTTACAAATCATATTTGTTGTTGTTATTTAAATTGTTATACTAACAGGGAGGCTACAAATGTTCTAAATAAATAAATACATTTAACAGTCTTGAGATAAGAAAACGTGGTGTCTTATCAATCAGAAACTGATGAAAGAGCTGGGAACAGATGGGTATGATCCAACAGAGAATGTTCATAATCAGGGCTCTAGTCGGGGGGGAGCTCTCAGGTACGGAGCTCCGGAAGAGAACCTCTAGGGGGCGGGGCGGTCACGTGGTGAAGCCCCGCCCCCTTCTTTACCCCGCCCTCTGCTTCGATCCTCATTCCGTTTGGGAATGAGGATGAAGCAGGAGGGTAAGTAGCCGGGCCTTCTGACACACTTCCGGCGATGTCAGGGGGTGTGGCCTTCTGTCACTTCCGGTGATGTCAGGGGGCGTGGCATATGCAAATAAGTTATGCTAATGAGTTATGCTAATGAGCTCCGGCAGCTCTTTTTCTACAACAAGACCCCTGTTCATAATGGTTGGAGGGAAGCAAGCAGGGTTCTATACAAGAAGTCCTTTTCATAAATTATCTGGAGTAAGGTAAGATGACACCAAATTATTTGGGATGATGAAAACCCAGCCGAATATAAGGAGCTCAAAAAGGATCTCTCCAAACTGAGTGAATGAGCAACATTATGTAAAATAAGATTTAACACAAGTAACTATAAACTGATGCACATTTTGACAAAAAAAAAATTCCCAACTTTCTGTATATAGTGAAGGGAGCTGAAGTAGCCATGACTAACTGGTAAAGAGATATTGCAGAGTTTGGTGGTTAACTCAATGAAAATGTCAAATCTCAGTGTACAGCAGCTGTGGAAAAGGCAAAATCCATGCTAAGTATTAAATAGAAAAGGAATTGGAAATATAACTGTCAGCAATGCTTTTATATAAACCAATGGTATGCTTGTGTTTGGTATACTCATACAATTCTGATCAACATATCTAAATACACACACACGTATAGTTGGAAAAAATGAAAAAGCAGCAACTAAATAATCAAGGCTAAAACATTTGAAATATTTGGGGCTTTTAAACTGTACATTATAAGTTTATTAAATTGTGCATAATGTGTAGAACATGGATACAGATTTTTCTTTGTCTCCTTTCATAATACTAGAACTTGAGTCACTCAGTTGATGGGCTGTATTTAGGGCAGAGAAACGTAGTTGTTCACATCGTTATGAATAGGGATTGCTCTAATGCTAAAAAAATACCAGGTTTTTTTGCTGATATGGATAACCAGATCCCCAGGTGTACTAAAGGGTGGCATTTTGAGGGTGATGTATCACTTAGGAGAATCTGGACATGCCGATTCACCCAGTGAAGGAATACATATGTATTTGTTTTGGTCGACTTTGCAACATGGAATCCAGAGGGCCACTCTTGATTCAAAACTTATGCAAATTCCATAGCAAATGCACTGCTCTCTATTTTTACATGCCTAGGTATGCCAAAGGAGATTCTCATAGGCTTGGGGGGGGGGTCTTTTGTCTTAAGCATGGTGGAAAGCTGTGGGGAACAGTACAGAGAAACAGAATGGTTTCCAATTGGCAAAGGTGTCAGACAAGGATGTATTTTATCCCCCTGTCTCATTAGTCTATATGAAGGACATATTATAAGAAAAGATGGATTAGATTTAGATGAAAGCAGAATGCAAACCGGTGGAAGGAACATTAACAGTTTGAGTTAGGCAGATGACACCACATTACTGGCAAAACATAGTGAAGATTTGAAATGACTACTGGTGAAGATTAAAACAGAAAGTGCTGAAGCAGGATTACAGCTGAACATAAAGAAGACAACTTTACACAACTTTAAGGTTGATGATGAAGAAATTCAAACTGTTAACATTTTTCTACTCCTTGGCTCCGTAATCAACCAAAATATTAGAAGGAGATTGATACTGAAAAAGGCAGCCATGAAGAAGCTTGAAAAGATTCTTAATTGTAAGCAGGGGTCATTTCGTAGAAAAAGAAGTGCAGGAGCTCATTAGCATAACTCATTAGCATAACTTATTTGCATCCGCCACACCCCCTGACATCACCGGAAGTGTGTCAGAAGGCAACACCCACAGTTCAGGCTCCACTGGACTATTTTGAATTGCTAGCTATTGGAGGGGGGATCTGTCCTCGCAGAGGAGGGAGAGCTTGTACCTGAATAAAACTTGATCTTAAAGGTGCCACTGGACTGTGCCACTGGACATTGGGCCAGGGGGAGCTCTGCAACTTACCTAGCTGCTTCTTGCTCTGACTGAGGGCTGCTGGGAGCAGGGGGTGGGGCTTGTTGCATGTGCCCACCCCCTTGGCTCTTTACTGCCGGAGCTCCACTCCTGTGCGCTCCTGCAGGAAATGACCCCTGATTGTAAACAGGTCTTTTATTTTATTTTTTTGAAGAGGCGCCAGAACTCTCAAGAGGAAAATGAAGTTTTCAATCTGAAAACTCATGAACTTTTAAACATTTTTAAAAGAATTTTGTCAGAGAGGTTCCAGAACTCTGTTCTGGTGCATTCCCCAGGGGGGAAAGCCCTGATTGTAAGGATATGTATAGGTGTGAAAGTTGGACAAAGAAGAAAGCTGATACATTTGAAATGTGGTGCTAGATGAGAGTTTTACTAATACTGTGGAACAGCCAAAAAGACAAATAAGAGGGCTCTATACCAAATCAAGCCTGAACTCTCCCTAGAAGCTAAAGTGACTGGACTTCTGGTTTATGGCGACACGCTGAGCAGACTCATCTCCCGGACCTCCCGGGGATGAAATCTGCACACCAGCAGAAAGGAGGGGGGGCGACGTCTCACTACCCCCCCCCCTCCGGAGCCTGGTTGAAAGGCTCCTATCCATGGGACTTTTGAGAGGTGGCCTCTTCACCAGCGCAATGCTGGGGAATCGAGGCACTTCTCCATCCTGATGGTCCTCCTGCTGTGTGTCCGTATGGAACTAGTGACGCTGATCGGGACAAGTGCTGGAGATCGAGCAGTTTAAACGGAGCTACAGCGAGGTCGCAAGACCGACTATGAACTGTGAGGCGGATTAGAGGGTAATTTAAATTTTAAAAGGAAAGCTCCCACCCCAAGGACTAGGAAAGAAAGCGAGTGGGGAAGGGGCCCCTCCCATGCACATGAATTTAAATGTGAGACCCGAGGGGGGATCGGAAGCAAAAACGTTGAAATCTGTTGAGGGAGACTTACCTGTGAAATCATGGCGTAAGTCATTGTCATGTAGATAAGTAAAAAAGAAGAATGTAGGAAACCAATAAAATACAACCACAAACATCAATCAGTCAAAGACAGGATGCAGGAAATATTCTGTTCCAGCAATCAGTGTCCATAACAGCAGCCCTAGCACAATCTCCAACACCATGAGGATGCTGGGCAGAGTCCTCAGGAAGTCCCTGTCATAAGCGAGGGCGCTGGAAGTGGAGCAGCAGTTGACCGTGAAGGAGCTGGTGGTGGTGGTGACAGTGTGTGAGCAAGGGCACTGCAGTTTGGGCAGCAGCAACAGCTGCTGGTGGTGCTGCAGGTGAGGGGACCTGCAGGGTTCCATCTTCAGCCAGGCAAACTACAACTCCCAGGGGGCGAACGGCATACACATACCCCTCTTTAAGTGCCCAGGCAGCATCGCTCCTGAAGACCGGCCCTGCTGCAAGCCACGCACTGGCTGTGTGGCTAGGGGCAGTGCTGTGCTGTGCGGCAGGCACATTGCATGCCAAACCTAGAACCTTCTTAATGCAAATCAGATGCTTAACCATTAAGCCATGACTCCTCTCCATTCCCTAATAATGCTCAGCATAGAATTTGTCACTTTGTCTACCACGATACTGAATTGACATTATCATTAGCCATCTACCCCAAAGATCTCTTTCCTGGTCAGTTGACTGTCAGTTCAGATCCCATCAGTGTATAAACAAAATTTGGATATTTTGCTCCAGTATACATCACATGATCTTTGGATCATATTTTATTAATTTTGGAAGAACTTCAGTAGCTGCCAATTTGTTTCCACTGGCTCAATTCAATGAGTTGGTGTTTACCTTTAAAGCCCTAGCCAGGCTGGATCCAAGTTACCTTAAGTTCTGCCTCTTCACATAACAGCTTGTTCAAATGTTAAAGACATACCAATTATCAGACAATCAGCACAAATCTGCTGTCTAGACTCAACTATTTGGTGGCCGCTGATGGGCTATAATGCTGTTTCCTACAGTTTCCTGAAAGACCTTTTTATCATTTGTCTCATCCCCATTTAAAAATAGCCACATGAACATACGTATTGATAAATGCCACCTTGAGTCCAAGGAGATAAAACAAGATAGATATGTTTTAAATATAGATCAGACCAGTATTGGTTGTCAAATATCTGTTCTTATTTGGTATTTATAAATTAGAAAAGCAATATAATGTGAAGGTTTCAAAACTGTTTCATCAGGAGTGCTGTTTAGAGAGCTGGTTATTACCACTCCCTGGAATTCAAACTATATGTGATTATTCCTTAAGAGCCTATATTTCTGACCATTTTATTACTTCTACATATTGAGTGACTACTGTTATAAATAACTAAATGTGCAGAATGGTGGTGGTGACATACATTAATAATTTTGCTATACATTTTCTTATTATGTTTTAAAATGTATATCCTGCCTTTCCGTCCTCATAAACAGTGCAATAGTGGGCAGTCATACCCTTCTAAGTCCATTGAAGTCAATGGTCTTAAAAGAAGTAACTCTGCTTACCATTCCACTTAGTGAGCACAAAACACTGAAAAGTAATACTTTTCGAATTCAGTCTTTTAGATATGTTAATCCAGATCACATAAAATAGAACCTTAAAGCTCTGAAAATGTACTTGTTCCTTTGAATATGAAATAACATCCCTGTTTGCCATTAAACATTAATATTAATATTGATTTTGTATGGAAGTGTGTGTGTGTGAGAGAGAGAGAGAGAGAGTTTGTGTGTGTGTGTGTGTGAGAGAGAGAGAGAGAGAGAGTGAGAGAGAGAGAGAGAGCGACCCACAAGGACTTGCAGATGGCATCTCACAAGTGAGGGACCCACAAGGACTTGCAGGTAGCATCTCATTTCCTCCTCCTCCCTGTGTCTTCAGCCTCCCCTCCTTCCCTCTTCCTGCCAGCCTCTCCTCAGGAAAACTCTGGCCAAGTTGCACGGTGCTGGCTGTGCTGGGCTCAGTTTCACAGTGGGGAACCTGCAAGCACTTGTGAGGGGGGGGGACCTCGCCCCTGTACCCCTTCTCCACACTATTTCCTCTTTCCCTGCTGGCAGCATCTGTATTCTCACCTTCTCTGTTTCCTTCTCTCCTTCCGACTTACAAATCAACCTACCTTTTATCTGCCCCCCATCTTCAGCTATATTTAGTATTTATTTACTTCATTTATATCCTACCAATGCAGCTTAAATAATTCTCCAGCATAGTGTAGTGGTTAAGAGCCAGTATAGTGTAATGGTTAAGAGTGGCAGACTTTAAGCTGGAGAACTGGGTTTGATTCTTCACTCCTCAACATGAAGGCAGCTGGAAACCTTGGGTCAGTCACAGTTCTCTCAGAATTCTCTCAGCCCCACCTACCTCACAGGGGGTCTTGTCTGCTGTGGGGAGAGGAAGGGAAAGCAATTGTAAGCCGCTTTGAGACTCCTTCAAGTACAAAAAAGCAGGGTATAAAACCCAACTCTTCTTCTTTTTCCTCTCCTCCATTTTATCCTCTCTGTAAGGTAGGTGATGTTGAGAATGAGTGAATGTCCCAAGATCACACAGTGAGCTTCCATAGAAAAGTGGAAGGCCATGACCCTTCCCCCTCCTTTTTACTGACAAATTCCAAGACTTGAAGGCTAGCATACTCTTGTGTTTGCCCAGCAATGGCCTCTGGGGGTATCTGTTTCTTAAGGCTACACAAGCTCCTTTTATCATTAAGGGGGTTAATTCCCCCCCCCAGGAATACCAGAGTCATGACACAGAGGAAGGCAATGGTAAACCACCTCTGATGGTCTCTTGCCTTGAAAACCCTAATGGGGTCACCGTAAGTCAGCTGTGACTTAATGGTACTTTCCACCACTAATCAGGTGAAGGGCAGCTAAATAGAACAGACCATTGGATACTTATCATGAAGGGTCCTTCTCCTCTGAGGAAAGGATGACATCTTGGTCATGTCACCTACCACCTGGCACTGTAGATATTATGGACTGAACCTGGAACCTTCTGCTTGCAAAGCAGAAGCTTTTCCTCTGAGCCACAGTCCCTCCCAAATGAATGTGATCCGACAAAGGGGCTCACCTTACATGTAAATGAGGAGTTCAATCACAGCTATTTTGGGTCATGCTCACACTGAGAGTTCTCAGCATCCCTGCATAAATCCTTTATCCAAAAGCAGGAAAAAATGAGGAAAATTCATCGATCGAAGATTATGGAACAGAGTTTCTAATGGGGGTATCATATAATTCAACTAGTATCACAGAAAATGTGTTAAAAATATTTTCCATTTTACATATTGTGCAATTTGTTTTCCAATGAATTTTACCAGCTGCGTAGCAATGATTGCTTGATCAATAACACAAAGGATGAGTTCTTAAAAAAAAAAATCCCTGAAAATAACTTTAAGGAGTTGACTGGGTTTCTATAGTATAGATCACTGCATCCCAGGGCATTCAACCAGAAGACAGTCTGATCATAGGCTGACAAGCTCCGGCTAATTAAGTAGTCATCGTTGATCAAACTGCCAGTAGTCAATATTCTCAGCTATGCTTAAGTATGCAATGTAGTCAGTGCAGCTACCAAAAGAGCTTAATACAATGAAGAAATAAAACTCATGCTGAGAAATAAAGAATATAAAAGGCAGCAGGGGGGAGGAAAAAGAGTTTATGCAGAAGGCAACGGTCGATATAAAGTAAATGCAATGTGATAGCTGTATCAATGTTTTCCAAAGTAATTAAAGTCAGCAGTGAAGAAATATATTTTTCTGGTCCAAATTTCTATGGTCTTAGTTTACTTAAAATCTATGCTTCAACTCAGCACCGACCTTTTAAAAAACCCTAAAAGTCTGGTAACTTATCTACTATAATAGCTAATCTGTGTTTTATTTTGAATCTTGAATTCCGAGGAGGATATGAATTAAGGAAAGAGTATCCCTAAACATATTCAGTGCATTTCCCTCTCTAGTGAGTAGTCCGAGCTCCCTAAACTGATTTGGGATTAGAGGAACAATGTTAAAGAGAGATGGCCACAAAGTGGCTCGCAAAGTACATTCGTCACAAATTTTGGGCAGTTCATGTTTCGGGAAGCTATTTTTGTAGAAGGGTGCCCAACACAACCATTTTATGAACTTTGGTGCTCTTTGTGGCGGTTCCAGACAGAGTGCCTCCTCTCAAACATTAAAAAAATTCCAAGGTAATGGGGGAGGGACAGAATTCTCCAGCCCTCCAAAGCTCTGCTCAGAGACCCACCGTCTCCTCTGCCAGCTGTTTGCAGTTACACAGAGAGCCAGCGAACTTGTCAAAAGCAGACTAGCAGAGCACATTCCCTTGTGATTGTTAACTGCTCTCCACTGCTCCAGTTTGGGGGGTGTTAGGTGGACTCAGGGCTCTGAGCCACCCAGTCTCTCAGCTCACGCCAAGCAGAGGGGCTTAGCTAGTGGGTTCCTAAGCTGAAGACCCACATTTTGATTGTGATTCCTCTACCCTGCTGGGGTTTGAGGGTGTTAGGTGGACTCTGGCTCTGAGCAGAGGGACTTCATAGGGTGCCTCAACTGACCCACATTTTATACCCTCCCACCCCTCCTGATTGTGAACCCCCTCTGTGCCATGAGGGTGAAAGTGGGTGCAAAGGGTACTCATCATGGGGGAAGGCATTCTTTACCTCCTGTACCACAGGCCCCTGTCCCTGGGCACCAAATCCATCCTGCCAGCCCACTGGAGCCCACCCCTAGCAGGGCATCACCAGGGGTCTTGGAGCCTTCTTACCCTGATCAGTTCCTGGGGCTCCCCACAGAGGCAAAAGAGTTGTTAGCACTTCCCAGGCACCAAAAGTTGTCAACACTCTTTAGAGAGGAGGACACTAGCAGTGATTCAGAGGAGGGGGAAGCATCTCTGTTGATGTTCGTGCCTTGAGCATATACCTCTGTGGCCCCTCCAAGCTCAGTGCCAGAAAGCAATTGTCCCTCCCAGCTTCTCCAATCCTTGAGCCCTGTTTACAGCTCAAACTTTGGAAACATTTCTGCACCATTCCCAGTGATCCCTGTGTGGCAGAGTGCCAGATGTGCCATGCCCATGACCAGAGGCGCAAACACTTATCCTCCTCTGTAGGCACCTGAAAAGGGTGAACCCCACTATGTTGCCCCTGGAGGAAAGAATGGCAGCCAATGGGAGGAAGAAGAGGCCCACTCCCTCTCAGCAAGGAGAAGTGGAGGGGGAGCAGGAGGCCCCTCCAAAAAAGACTCCCCGCACTCAGGGTGTGGTGGGTGGGACATCAAGGCAGGCCACACTCCAAGAATGTTGTTGGCAAGATGGCCAACCCTTCATCCTTATGAAGAATGTAGCCTTTTGCCGGCTGCTGCAAGACCTCGCTCTCTGGTACTCCATCCCCCCACAGAGGACCATAAGCCGATGAGTCTTGCCAGTCATGCACCACTCCGCAAAGGTGATGGTCAAGGCTTAGCTCTCCAGTGTACAAGGGAGAACTGTGCACTTCACAGCAGACCTCTGGAGTAGCCAGTCAGAAGTAGCCAGAAGCATCGCCCACTCACTCATTACCCACTAGTGGCAACCAGAACACTTCTCTGTTTGGATTGTCAGGGCACGGCCCAGGCCCCAAGAGGGGACAGTGTTGCCACTGGGCTACAAAGTGGTTCTGCTCCATGTGCAGGGGATGGATGCAGATCACATGGTGCAAAACACTGCTGCTGTGAGGGAGTGAATGAGTGGTGAGTGAGTGGGTAAGTGGTGGCAACATCGTCCAAGACTGCATGTTCATGGACACCAGTGCCAACATGCTGGCAGTGGTGAAGGCTGTGCACCTCAAGGGCCTTGTCTGCCTGGCACACATGCTTCACCTTGTGATGAAGGATGCTCTGGGGCTGGGGAACACTGTCAGGGCCACCTGGGATGCTTCCATCCTCGAAATGTGCTCCTAGAGACCTGCCAGTGCCCAGCTACTGATGTCTCGTGCACCATCAGGTCTGCCACAAGAAGGCAGGGAGAGGCTCCTCCTGGACTTTCCCACCCCCTGGAAATCCACCTGCAACATGACTGTACATTTTGTGGGGCAGAAGACCCTGGTGCAGGATGCCATCTCCTCCATGACCATCCTGCATAGGGAAGAGGAGCTCAGCATCAGCTAAAACAACTGGCTGGCCCTCTGCCAAATAGTGCATGTCCTTAAGCCCTTCCAGGACATCATTGACGTGCTTTGTGCCCATATAGCCATGCTGGGGCAAGTTATCCCCCCTGATTCAAGGGCTGGACCAGGTACTGGCCTCCACACTGCAGCCGGGCCCCAAAGGGACACCTGTTCTCCCATGGGTCAGGGCCTTGGAGGGAGGTTGCAGGTGGCCATCCCTACCAGGCTATATCCTCTCTGCAAGGAAGGGGAGTACAAGCTGTCCTGTATCTGTGAACCTCGGATTAAAGGTAACGTTACTCTCAAGAATGCAGAGTTCATACAATGGAAGTGTGAGCTCTGCAAAGAAGTGCAGAGGCTACAAGTCAGCAGATGTGGCCAGGGGGAACAGCAGGTGGAAGGAGCTGAGGGGGAGCCGCATCCCAGCACCTCTGCCTCAAAGAGTCCAACCAGGGAGAAGCCTCAATACTGGTTGTTAGTGGTGAGCTGAGAGGACAGCAGCAGCAGCAGGGCTGCCAGGCATGTGATGGCAGAGGATTCAGCAGAGGTGATGGTGAGGGAGCATTTCACCGTCCCCTGAGTCCACCTCCGCCGATCCCCTGGAGTACTGTTCACGAGAGGCTGCTATCTGTCCCGACCTCTCTTGCATGGCCATGAGTTTCTTCTCCTGCCCTCCCACCAATGTCCAGAGCAAGCAGGTGTTCTCCCACGCGGGAGGCATTGTCAGCCTACACTGCTCCCATCTGGACCTGGCCAAGGTGGACAAGTTGGCTTTCCCCAAGGTCAGCCCCCCCCCGCTGGGTTGCCCATCTCTGAACTTCATGGGGTAAGATGCAGGCTTTCTGTTGTTTCCCTGTGTGTCCTCCCATCCCTCCTCCTCTTTGGGTGATCCAGCATGCAGCCTGTAGGTTGCACCCTTGGCGCTGGGGTGGAAATATGGCCACCTCGTCTGGGTGGGGGTGGGATCCCTCACCCAATATCTACCTCATGAAACAACATCTGCCTCATAACTCAACACCTACCTCATGATTACTTTAATGGAAAACTGATTTCCACTGGTCTGGTGGGGCTGAGGTGCCTGCCAAGTTGTTGTGGGGTTACTTTGGGGAGTCCCTGTCAGATGTCTGTGTTTCTGTTGTGGCATCACTAATCACTTTAAATGGAAAACTGATTTCCACTGGTCTGGTGGGCCTGGGTTGCCCACCAAGCTGTCATAGAGTTACTTTGGGAAGCCCTTGTTGGAAGTCTCTTGTCATGTCTGCCTTTCTGTTGTTGCATCACTAATCACTTTAAATTGAAAACTCTGATTTCCACTGGTCTGGTGGGCCTGGGTTGCCCACCAAGCTGTCATAGAGTTACTTTGGGAAGCCCTTGTTGGAAGTCTCTTGTCATGTCTGCCTTTCTGTTGTTGCATCACTAATCACTTTAAATTGAAAACTCTGATTTCCACTGGTCTGGTGGGGCTGGGGTGCCCACCAAGCAGTTGGAACTTTGGGAAACCCCTGTCAGAACTCCCAGGATATTGTTCTTCGGATTGCAGTCTATGACTCTTGAACAGGTTTCAGGCCTGACCTCTCTTTTTAAATAAATTACTCACTTATGTCTACCAGCCAAAGAAACAAAGTAACCAGGTCTACAAAAAGAGGCACGAATATTGCCCTGACACTAAAAATGACAGGATTGTTTTCAAGATTACCAAAATTCCTTATTTAAACACAAAATCGAACATATATTAGTGGCCCACCTAGCCACAAACGCTGCATTTTAGTTGCATTGGGTATGTTCTTTCCTATGTAGATACTGGAATGAAGCTGCAAGAAAATTATATTCATGGGGAGACAATTCCCATGTGTATCATTTTAAATTTTTTCAGCTCGAGATTAAAACTATTTCCTTTCCCAAAAGCAACATTTCCAGAATTATTCGTCTTTTTTTAATTTGTACTGGTGTTTCTGTCTTGCAGCTGATTAAAGAGCCAACTTCTTCCTTTAACGCACTTTGACGTATCTTCCCATTGCCAGATATAGCAGTATCTATTATAGACGTGGTTAATAAGGTAAGCTTCTCTCAGAGTGATTTCATCCTTTAAAATGGGAGCTTTTTAATAATGATGGATTTTTTAAAAAAAAACTGGAATTAATGTGCACTGCATATAATGTGTTGTAAAACAGGCAGCGCATCATTATCACCTCCTACTCAGAGCCATTTTAACTATAATCTCAGTATTTGGGTAGCTCAGCTAATTAACAACCTGGTATTACTGTAAAGATGAGATTGTCATGTTATTTGAAGTGCTTTTTAACATCCTCTTTGAGCGCTAGCTACTAAATTTGTTAACAGTCGGCACTATTTTAAGGGGAGAAAATTATATAATTTTTATGAGACTAGAAAATGAAAAGAAATATCTAATTTGATTAAAAACTAAAATTTACATTTTAATAAAGTTTCTGATTTTTAACACCTCTTTGCAGTTACTGTTTGCATTCATTAACCTAGGAGTATCCATGCTATGTGGTACATGACTGCAATTTTTAATGATAATAATCGTAAATGCAGAGCCTGATGCCATTTGACTAACATTCAAAGCATTATTTAGAAGGAATTCTTCCAGTGCTGACATTTTTTTCTGTCTTTCCTCCACCTGCTTTACCAAAGTTCAACATTTAACATTAAAGATGCTACTAAAGTTCACGTGAGACTGCTTGCCAGGAACCAAGCAAACCAGGCAACTATCAGCATCATCAGTGCTGACAAGGGTCGAATCTGCATTTGCATTTTTAAATCAGTTTCATGCTGCTGTGACACCATCTTTCTCTATGCTTGTTTGAATGTTGTTTGGAGAAGATTCTTTTAAAGCAGTGCAGAGGTGCAATGACAGTAAAGCCAACACGAAAGGGCAATAAACATGCTGACATGCAAAAGTATGCTAGCACTCTTGAGGTGTGAAAACGACACCTAATGTAGACAGCTTTTTTTAAGACGGTGTCAGAAGGCTGGGACACCAGTGGGAAAGACAAATGCAGATTCAACCAAGAAGTCTGTGTAGTCTAGTCTCCTTGTTATGGTATGAAAAGCCTAAAAGCCAGGTACTAGTATGAAGCCTGTTGGAAAGATGAAGGCTCACGAACTCAAATGGATCGATGATCTCATTCTATGAACAATCTTATACCAAGGAATAATCTCATACTTCCTCTTGTCACATCTGGAATGTCCAGCAAAAAATGAAAGAGGGTGACATGGTTGTGAGGTAATTTAATATGACCCTGGCCAGTGAAACAGATGCCAACTCATATTCAGCACCCAGCACAGATACTGACCTTGAAGATGTAGTATTTGAGGACTTACATAAAAACAGGTTGCTTACTTGTAACTGGTGATCTTCGAGTGGTCATCTGTGCATTCACACCCATGGGATCTAGTGCGCACGTGCTGGATCGATCGGCATTGTAGCAAGCTCTTTAATGGATTTTCACGCCCAGACCTCGGGCATGCACAGGAACCCCACCACGCATGCCCAGAGGGGTGGGCGCGGGCATCCCGCCAGTTCCTTCAAACCACCGTGAATCAACCCCTATGGAAAATGTAGAAGCTGACACCAGCGGGGAAGGAGGGCGGGTGGTGTGAATGCACAGATGACCACTCGAAGATCACCAGTTACAGGTAAGCAACCTGTTTATCTTCGACGTGGTCTCTGTGCTTCACACCCATGGGAGATTAGCGAGCAGTGGCCTACCTGGAGGAGGGTGCTGGCAGGTCCTTACTGTGTAGCCGAAGATAGAGTGTGATGTCCCATGTTGGTATTAGAGTTCTTACGGGCGTCTAGGGCGTAGTGCCTTATGAAGTTGTTAGGCGTGGCCCACGTAGTGGCTTTGCAAATGTCCGTTAGAGGAACTCCCTGGAGGAAGGCAGTGGAAGCTGCAACAGCTCGGGTTGAATGGGCCCTGATAGGGCCAGGCAATGGCTGTTTGGCAATTAGGCTGCAGAGGCGGATGAGACCCGCAATCCACCTTGAGAGGCGCTGAGCCATGATGCGAGTTCCCAGCCTTGCTGGTGCGTAGGAGACGAACAGTTGGGAGTCACGTCTCGTTG
>NW_015164725.1:75548-75769 GCF_001447785.1 Gekko japonicus | reverse complement strand
ACAGGAATAGGAGGTCCTGTGCCGGAGAAAATTGGTGGTAGACCCCTGCTGACAAATCGAGGATGGTCGAGAACCATAGTTGTCTCAGCCACCACGGGGTTATCAGGATGCAGTCCGCTCCATCACTGATGATTTTGCGGACCACTCTCAGAAGCAGGGGTAGTGGAGGGAAGAGGTAGAGAAGTCCTCTGGACCAAGGATAGAGGAGCCCGTCTCCTAGA
>NW_015164725.1:64851-75148 GCF_001447785.1 Gekko japonicus | reverse complement strand
CCGTCAACATTCGTGAGTGTCCCACTTGCCTCCGACACAAAGACCCATCATGTGTGCACCCAAGCCCGACAGGGAAGCATCCGTGGTTAGGGTAATTTGGGGTGATAGAGGATGGAAGGGTGCTCCCTGGAAGAGATTGGAAAGAACAGTCCACCAAAGTAAAGAGTCTCGTATATTGGGAGGAGGGGAGAGGAGGGTGGTGTGTGTGTTTTTCGTTGGTTTGAAGTTGCAGATAAACCACAGTTGTTGACAACGCATTTTTAATCTGGCAAAGACCTGGACCAACGTAGTTGCGACCATAAGGCCAAGCAGCCTCTATATTTGGAAAGCCGTGACTGAAGGCTGGGTACGGACGACATTGGCTAGGTAAATGATGTCTGCTGCTCTGTCTTGTGGCAGGTAAGCCATGCAATTGTTGAAATCTAGTAGGGCACCGATGTACTGTATTTTTTGAACCGGTTGAAGTTGAGACTTTTCCCGATTGACTTGTAGGCCTAGGTTTCCCAATAGTGCCAGCGTTTCATTGAAGTTTGAGACCAGGCCGTCCGTGGAAGATGCTACCAAGAGCCAATCATCGATAAACAGGTAGATGGAGATACCCTTGAGATGAAGGAAAGCCGCAACCACAATCATAGTCTTTGTGAAGACTCTTGGGGCGCTCGAAAGGCCGAATGGCAGGGCTGCATATTGGTAATGCTGTTGACCAATTGCGAAGCGTAGGTATGTGAGGTGGAAGTACGCGTCTTGCAGGTCGAGGGTGGTCATCCAGACGTTTTTCTGGAGAAGTGGCATAATCTGCTGCAAGGACACCATGCGGAAGCGGTGGTAGGTCACAAAGCAGTTCAGAGCTTTTAGAACTAATATGGGTCGAACGCCTCCATCCTGCTTTGGAACTGTGAAATAGTGGGAATAGAACCCCTTCCCGTGGAGACGTGGTGGTACTGGCTTGATGGCTACCTTGTGCAGAAGGACGGAGACTTCTTCTAGGAGAGGTGGGGAAGGGGGTGTGGAGACAAAGACAGGTGTATTGGGGTTCTGGTGGAATTGGATACAGTAGCCTCGGGTCAAGATGGACAGCACCCATTCATCCGTGGTGATATGACGCCAGGTGTGAAGGAAGGGAGAAAGACGGGTTTGAGCTGACTCGGTGGGAGGGAAGTCAAAAGCCCTGCTTGGAAGACTTTGCCTGCTTGATGCGAGACGACTGTTGTCCGGATCCAAACCTGGGTTTTTGAAAGGTGGGTTTTTGGCCTCCCGACAACGTACGTGGTCTTCATTGTCTGTCAGGAGACTGATGATTCGGGGTGCACTTTTGCCAGGGTCTAGACCAAGTGCGAGGACAATATTCTTGCCTCATGGAGGATGACACTCCTAGAGCATGAGAAGCCTTTATGCTCTTATCCATATCTTGGAGTATGGTATCGGTAGTGCTGTTGAAGAGACCAAGGCCATCGAAGGAGAGGTCTTCGACATAAGACCTAGTATCTTGTGGAAGATTGGTATTACGGAGCCAGGAATGCCTCCTTAGAGCTTTTGCTGAGGCCATTGTTCTTGAGGAAGCATCTAGGGCATGTTTGGAAGTATTGATCTGCTGCTTTGCAAGTATCATGCCTTCCTTCTGAATCACTCTGGCTGCCTGAAGCTTCTCTTAGGGGAGGTAAGTCAGGATTTCAGAAAACCTTTCCCACAGAGTGTATTGATATCTGCTCATGCAGGCTAAGTAATTTGTGGTTTTTACTCCCAACGCTCCTGTGGAGTAGAAGCGTCTCCCAAACGCGTCCAATTTTCTACTCTCCCTGTCAGAAGGTGCGGAGTGTGTTCGTTTGGTCTTGGAGGAGGATGTTACAACCATCGAGTTTGGCTGAGGGCGGGAGAATAAAAATTCAGCGCTGGACTCCTGGATTCTATACATGTGGTCCAGGCATCTTGTTGACATTAGGGCTGATGAAGGCTTCTCCCATGGTGCTTTTGCAGCTTGTAAAAGGACCGTAGACAGCAGTGCTATGGTAGTGGAGGTATCCAGTTGCACAATATCAAAGACAGCATCTGTCACATGCGGTTGTTGTTGAACAACTGAGAGGCCTAGAGAATGGGCCATTCTTTTGAAGAGGTGAGATTGTCGGATGGTGATATAGGTAGATCACCTGCGACAGCTTGGTTAGGAGACTTGTGGTCAGGGAGATCCGAATCCTCTTCTGCAGAATCAGAAGAGTCCTGATCTGGCATTTGGACCAGAGTGACCTCGGTTTGACTGGTTAAAAGTTTTGGTGGTACGACTTGGGGATTGGGAGGACGACTGAGTTCTGGATTATGGTGGGAAGGATCGTCGTCCGGAGGATGAGACAGAGATGCTGAAGGTCTTGATTTGTAGGGCGACCTTGATCTGTGGTCAGAGTGGGATGAGTAACGATCCCAGTCAGAATAGCCCGCCAGAGTCAACCCGGGCATGGATGGCGGAGAAGCCCCATAGAGATACCTCAGTTGGCGTTGATCCCAAGACAGAGGGGGGGGGGGTAGAAAGACTCGGGGGGGTCAACTTCTGGATTGGGCATGTCTCGGAGACAAAGTGGTAGCCTGCCTTTGAGAGCGGTCCCTATAATCTCGGTCATTGATATCGACAGGTTCAAGAAGTAGACGTGGAGGGGACACTGCGTGCTGCTAGAGGTGTGTCGATTCCGACGTGAATCGATGTCGAGAGCCTCTGACACCATCGATGTCGATGATGGGGAGGGAGAGGGAGAAGCCTCTACATCCATGGGACGAGTAAGGAGCTGCACCGTCTCGATATCGGAGTAAGGATGGTCAAGTTGTTGTATAGGGGAGTCCAAGAGTTCAATGGTCGGTATCGGTGGAGGGGCATGGACCTCTGATATCGATACTGCCGTTGGAGCGGGAGGCACGTTTGGGGCATCACCCAGTGCAGACACCGCTACCTTTCCCTTCTTTGCCGCCTTTAGGTACTTAGAGGAGCCCTTTTTTGCGGACTTGTGCTCCTTACTTGGCTTGGGCTTCTTCACCGGAGTGGAAGGGGAGGATTGCGCCTTCGATGCCAGTGGTTTCGATGTTGGTTGACCGATGTCGGAGGCAGGCCTCGATGCTGGAGCCGTCGATGTCGATGGTCTCTCGGACTCCATCACTGTGGGGGGATGTAACGCCGACTCAAGTAGCACCACTTTAAGGCGTGCAGCTCGGGTTTTTTTGTGTCTGGTTCGAAAACCTAGCACAGTGCTGGCAAGACTCAGGTTGGTGAGACTCCCCCAAACAAAAAATACAGAGGGTGTGGTGGTCAGGTGGAGCGAGTTTACTGCCGCAACCCTTGCAGCGGTTGAAAAAGCCCCACTTCTTCTCCATAAAAATAAAAACGGAGAAGAAAGAAGGGGGTTGCGGGGGGGAGCCCAAAGGCCAAACTGAGGTAAACCGGCAACTTCCCCCTCAACAGAAAACAAAGTCTTTTTTATTATTTTTTTAAGAACTAACGAAGAAAGACGAAGAAAAAAAGTATAAACTGAGGAAAAAATCCGAAGAGCTGTGAGGCAAATAGCCAAAAAAGAGAACCTATCAGATGGACGAAAAAAAAGGTCTTTCCAACATAGCAGTAAGAAAGGAACTGGTGGGATGTCCGCAACCACCCCTCTGGGCATTCTTGGTGGGGTTCCTGTGAATGTCCGAGGTCTGGGCATGAAAATCCGTTAAAGAGCTTGCTACAATGCCGATAGATCCAGCATGTGCGCACTAGATCCCATGGGTGTGAAGCACAGAGACCACGTCGAAGATCCTTGGTAAATGTGCAGACTAGGGATAAAATATCGCCATCAGATAAAGCATTTACCAGCTAGCATCACCTGGGAAGGCACGGTGGCCAAGAACCACCACTGGCCCTCAGATAAGGATTCCCTTTGGGTCCTTTTTACATCACCCAGACATGCGTGGTGGGGTTCCTGTGCATGCTCAAGGTCTGGGCATGAAAATATGTTAAAGAGCTTGCTACAATGTCGATCGATCCAGCACGTGCGCACTAGATCCCATGGGTGTGAAGCACAGAGACCACATCGAAGATCCTTGGTGAATGTGCAGACTAGGGATGAAATATCGCCATCAGATAAAGCAATTAGCAGCTAGCATCACCTGGGAAGGCACAGTGGCCAAGAACTACCACTGGCCCTCAGATAAGGATTCCCTTTGGGTCCTTTTTACATCACCCAGACATGACTCAAATAGCATATGAAAACAAATCAGATGCCTTACTAAGCTTGCCCAGAGTGACCAGGGTACCCAGACTATTTTTCCCCTTAGCCCCTCCCCCCCAATAGCCCTGTGACCAGGCAATTGGACATCTCTGGAAAACCATCCCGTCATTATCCAGTCCTCCTTGTCAGCGATGCCAGAGTGCCTACCAAAAACAAAAGAGCATCAAAAGAGAGCTAGCCTCTCTCAGAGCGGCTTTCAAACTCCTTTCCCTTCCCCTCCCCACAACAGACACCCTGTGAGGTAGGTGGGGCTGTGAGAACTCTTGACAGAAACTGCTCTTTTTCAAGGACAGCTGTGCCAGAGTTATGGCTTGCCCAAGGTCATCCAGCCAGGTGCAAGTGGAGGAGTGGGGAATCAAACCCGGTTCTCCCAAATTAGAGTCCGCGCACTTAACCACTACACCAAACTGACTAGCTTTGTCTTCCCCTGCCCCTCTGCCCACAGTTTTCCAAGACAGTAGATAAGTAAATATTAATACCTATTGCCCCACAACCTTCGAGGTCATGAGGTGTTTGAGAGATCCCATCAGTATGATAAGGTAAAACAAGAAAGCCTATTTCCCCCTATCCTATGGATATACAGTGTTCTTGAAATGGTGTTCTGGGAAAGGCAGGTTTGTGAAATTACTTGTTAGAATGCATTAACTTGTTGTGTTTCCCCCAATCTTCTTCCTCCTTTTCCTGGGGCAAAGAAACTTTATACAATGGACACAGAGTATGCAAGAAGCCAATAATGTACTTTTAAAAAAAGATTTAACAGATATCTCCCTTTTCTCCACACAAACCTGTTCTATTGGTAGACCACAGATAGTTCGGGGGAACATCTACACTCCAGTGACTTTTTGAGAAAGTTATAACAGGTAAATTGGTATAAAGCTAATATAGACAGCAAGGGCTAGTGTTGGATAGTAGTTAAAGTACCGAACTACAACCTGGAAGACCTGAGTTCAAATCTCCACTCTGCCATAAAGCTCACTGGGTAAAAATAAAATTGAGAGGGAAAGGACCATTCTTGCTCTCTTGACATCCCTGGAGGAAGGGTAGAATAAAACTCTCGTAAATGGTTATAATGTCGATATTATTACAAAGTTCTTTGAGTCGCTGCTCCATCGGGGATCCCCTTCACCCTGCCCTTTCATCCCAACCGATATCGCTGCTGACATGACCAACCCAGCCATTTCAGATGATGATTATAATCATCTACCATTGTAACCAAATCACTCATAAATTATTTTAAACCCTTATTACTTCCCTGAGCACTGGGCTGAGGCAGGCTAGAAATTTAAATAAACACTTGTGTTTCTTCCCTGTTAGTACAATAACCATATGGTACAGTAAATAAATATTCATTAATTCATGCAGCATGGCCAATCCTCAAAACTTAAATGGGAGCTTATCCTGACAGTGTGGTTTAAAGGACGGTTGCCAAACTCAAAACAACAGAATGGTCTGTTGGTTGCCTGATGAATCGCATCCCTGTGTTTGTTAGAATTTGTGTTACTCGTGTTGTTCAAACATTTAGTTAAACATCAGTCTAATGGTGTAGTTAGCTAAACAGCTCCCGCAATAATGTGTCATTACTGTTTTTTCCCCACAGATCGTATCTTAATTTTTTTCTATGGACTGACAGCCTTATGTTCATTACCTTTCCTTTGGCTTTCCTGCCCCACAGCATCCAACCTCCAAAGCACTCTTACATGACAATCCTTTTACCGACATCAGAGCTTTCTGACATAGGCCTGTGAATTCTTTCCTCAGCACCATATTTTCCTTTCTCCCACTGTACAGCAAGAGGCATCTTGGCAGCTGCTACGGATGTTCAGTTTTCACTCTTTGAGCCATTACTTTTCCCAAGATCCTTAGTGTAGAAAACAGGGAGTGGCTGGCACCCATCTTATCCTATGGCAATAGAGAGGGCTTCAGAGCTAATCTTAACTCCCACCCTCCTTCAGATGTCTAGGAGTGGGCTTCTTGCTGTTGTCCTTCCTGTCTTCTTGGGCAAAAAAACACCACTGTGGTTACCCTAGCAACTAATGTTTGTCTTTGCCATGGTGGACCAATATCTGCTATCTCTGTAGGTACAATCCTGTCTTTCTTTCTTGTCTTTGCTGTGGCTGCTCCCCTATTGCTGTTGTCATACAGGGGTACATCATCTGGGTTTCATGTGGACACAAAGTCCTTGGTTACATAATCCTTCTCAGTTTGTTTTCAGGGACAACATCCGCTTTAAGGGTGCATTATCCTGCATGAGGAAAAATTTATTTTTAATCAAACAATAGTGATGAACTAATTGACACCCTCCTTCTCTATCATGGAGAGCTGCTATGCCTGCTGAGGTACAACCTGGGATATGTTTGACCCTCCTACTCTTCGGATATGAGAAACTCCTAGGTCAGTAGAAGGTGTATCACTTCATACAGAGAAAGTGCGCTGGAATTCCATTACACAATAAGTAGAGGCTTTTTAATAACATTCTTGACTAGTTTAAATGCAGCCTCTCAGGGTGGTACTACTGAATGTTGTTGGTCAGACTCCTTCACCACCAATCCCTCACAAGGCTCATGGATCCTACAGGATTCCTGAATTAGGGGTTCACAGTGCCATACATACAAAAAAGAGTTATCTATATATCTAATTCCCAAGGCGCCCCCTGCGTGCAGATATCTAAATGCACACATCGGAGGCACCTGGGGGGCAATGCCCAAGTGTGCAGAAAAATCTGAAAACTGTAAAAAAAAATATGGGGGATAATTAAATCCCCAAAAAAGTAAAAGAGCATCCCCTGCGCATGCGCAGGGAATGCTCTTGCCGCCACCACCATCAGAGAGGGGGAGGGGGAGAAGGCTTGGCTGGCCAGTGACTGTAAGCCGCTCAGCCCTCGCCGCTGCCCAGGGGGGGAGAAAGTTTGGCAGGCCAGCGAGGCCTTGCCGCCGCCGTTGGGGCGGGCGGGAGGGAGAAAGTTGGGCAGGCCGGCGAGGCCTCACTGCTGGGGGAGGGGGGAGGGAGAAAGTTTGGTGGGCCAGTGAGGCCTTGCCGCCGCCGAGGCAGGAGGGAGAAAGTTTGGCAGGGGGGGTTTGTATATTTCTAAATCCATTGAAGTCAATGGGCTTAGAAGGATATGCCTAGGATGCCATAGAAGAAGAAGAGAAGAAGAGATTGGATTTATACCCCGCCCTTCACTACCCAAGGGAGTCTCAGAGCGGCTTACAAACTCCTTTCCCTTCCCCTCCCCACAACAGACACCCTGTGAGGTAGGTGGGGCTGAGAGAGCACTTGACAGAAACTGCTCTTTTTTCAAGAACAGCTCTTATCAGAACTATGGCTTGCCCAAGGTTATCCAGCCAGGTGCAAGTGGAGGAGTGGGGAATCAAACCCGGCTCTCCCAGATTAGAGTCCGCGCACTTAACCACTACACCAAACTGGCTCACAGCAGTGACTGCCAGTTCCCTCAAAGCACCTTGGGATGAAGGGATGTCAGGAAAAGTTGATGAGACCAATTCCCAGTGTCCTCTTCCCCCACTTCAGATGCCATGGCTGATGTAAAACAAGTTGGAAGACACCTGGAGTGACAATGATAAAAGATTCAATTTGAATCAGACTGAACGTGCTACATTTCAGCTGTATCCCACACTTCCAGCCGATCCAGCTCACACATTTTTGTCTTAGCTCAGGAAGGATGGCTCCAGAGCAAGCTAATTTATGCAGCAGCCAAATCACTCACTTATAACTTTAATGCCAGTAGCTCAAAAAGTAGAATTTTCGCTCACAAGACTCCACAGCTTAGAGGGAGCATTTCTAGAGAGCCAGTTTGGTGTAGTGGTTAAGAGCAGTGGACTCTAATCTGGAGAACTGGTTTGATTCCCCACTTCTCCACATGCAACCAGCTGGGTGACCTTGGGTCAGTCACAGTTCTCTCAGAGATGTTCTCTCAGAGCTCTCTCAGCCCCACCTACCTCACAGGGTGTCTGCTGTGGGGAGAGGAAAGGAAGGAAAGAAATTGTAAGCCGCTTTGAGACTCCAAGTGAAGGGTGGGGTATAAATCCAACTCTTCTCCTCCTCCTCTACCTCTACAGTGATCTTCTATGTTGGGCATTCCCACTTTCTGAGGTTAGATGCGTGGCAACCAAAGAGAGGGCCTTTTAGTCATGGCATGAAAAGTATGGAACTCCATCCTCCTATCACTTCTTTTTGCCAGCAGGTGAATACTTTTAGTTTTGTTTGTTTGACTTTCAAGGTCATCTGAACTAATATGTTGGGCTAGTGTTAGTTAGCTTTGTGTTAGGATTTCGTTTGGATTCTTTGCTGCATTGGTATTCCATTTCATCCATAGTCTTCCTCCTCTAGCATTCCCCTTCCCACTTTCTCCTGTTTGCTTTCCCAATACTCACTTGATCTTAGCCAAAAGGCCGAGAAGCGATGCTTTCCCAATAAAGTTTCTTTTCCCTGGAACCAGAGTTTGTGATGCCTCCGTATTGCTTTGTATATTTGCACATCCTACGAGCCTCTAGCTATACAAGGCTTCTGAGGTGAAGAAGGGGTTGGGAGAGAGTCTTCTGGTCTGCCCCTCTGGCTGGAAATGTCAAGATATGGTAATGGTGGCTACCAGGAGAATTTTTTGTTGGTTTGTTTGTTTTCTGTTTTCCTTTGTTCTCTCAGTGCTTCTTGGCAGAAGCTAGCCAAAGAAGGAAGAAAGGAAGGGAGTGGAAGTGTTTCTCTTTTCTCCCCATCCTTCCTATTGCCACAGAAGTATTTATTCTCTGCCATCATTATGTCAGCAGGGTAGTTCCAAAATCTGAATATGACCCACAGAAGCAGGTAATTTGATGGCATATTGTGTTACCAGCTTGGTGTAGTGGTTAAGTGCGCGGACTCTAATCCGGGAGAACTTGACTGCAAGCCAGAACTAGGGATGCTTGAACACCCATTGATTCTGCTCACATCCTACTAACAGTTGCAAATGGGAACCTAATTTTTCGATACATTGTACTTTGAATTTTTCATGGCTGTTTGATGGGTTGCAATGCAGTTCAGTGCAATCAATTTTTCATATAGCTGTGGCCATTATTTTCCCTGCTGTACCACCAGAGAGCTTTTAAAAAATATATCAGTAATTGCTATTGCTCAATTGTACATGATAAGTCAAGCCATCTACTACTATGACCTCTGAATTCCCAGCTTCCACTTTTTTAAAACGTTGTCAATAACTCTTTCCATTTTTTAAAAAAAAGCCCCCCAAAAAGTCCTCCAGGTGGCATAATAGGGGGGGAAATGCAGAGGAATGGTGGCTCGCTGTTCATGCAGCCTACAGACAATTAAACCAGTCACATCTCCCTTATAAATAAAAGCCGAATGGTGGTGGCACTTCTCTAGAACATTCCACACGCTCCAAAATCAGTTCGCTCTCTGATCTGTCATTCAGAGGGTCTCCCTATCCACTGGCTGCTTTGCCTGAGTCCTGCATTCAACATTCTAAACAGTTTGCTTTTCCTCTTCCCCCCCATAGCCAGTCAGAACTAGAGGTCATTTGCATATGTGGCCTGATTCACCTTTGCCTCAGAACACAGAGGTCGTTTGCATATGCGGCCTCACTGGCCTTTCCCTCTAACATTCTAAACAGTTTGCTGTTGATGTTCTGAGGTAAAATAAATTTCCCCTTAGTGTCCGTTGGGGGAAACCATGGTTGCAAATCTCCAGGTGAGGGCTAAAGATCACTCAGAATTACAACTGCATTCCAGATGGCAGAGATCAGTTCCCCTGGAGAAAATGGGGGGCTCTGTATCCTTATATGCTGCTGAGGTGGCCCCCATATGACAGCCAATGTGACGTAGCAGTCAGGGCTTCAGAGCACGGGAGAGGCTGCAGGTGTGTGGGGGGTGGAAAGCTGAAGAGTGAGGGGGAAATAAAGGTAGGTTGATGATTGGCTGGAAAGAAGATAGGGTTGCCAACTCCAGGTGGGAAATTCCTGGAGATGTGAGGGATGGAGCCTGAGAGGGTGAGGTTTCAGGAGGCGTGGGACCTCGGACAGGTACAAAGCCATAGACCACCCTCCA
>NW_015164725.1:63700-64588 GCF_001447785.1 Gekko japonicus | reverse complement strand
GTCATCTGGTGTGAACCAATCAGACCAGGTGATCGGTTCACATCTGATCATTGCATTCAGACATGCCAAGGCAAAAAAACCCCTCTTTTCCAGGCAACCTTTTACTCTAGTATGCTCTTCAGCAAACTCTTACAAATGTACACAGCGCCCTGCGTAACTTGCAGCTCTGATCTCCAGGAAAGTTCCCATTTCAGTACACACTGCCCTTACCCCCGCTCTGCTGTAATGCTAATCCTGCGAACCAGAAGGGTTAAGCTGACCACGTAAATTATGCTGTTGTTGTTCAGTCGGAACTGATCTCTGCGGTCTGTTGAGCTGTAATTCCAGGGGATCCCCCAGGTCCCACAAAAACTGGAAAAGGGGGGGGGGAACTCAACCCAAGATAACACTGCGAACCAGAAGGGTTAAGCTGACCATATATATTATAAAAATACAAAATTTATTAGGGTGTACACATATTAAAATATAAGGGAATGGGCTACAAAATTTTCAAGTATCAGACTAATAAAAGCATATCAGATATTAATACACATGATGGGCCAACATAAGAACATAAGAGACGCCAATGTTTGATCAGGCCAAAGGCCCATCCGCCCATCCAGTCCAACACTCTGTGTCACACAGTGGCCAGAAATACCAGTGCCATCAGGAGGTCCAGCAGTGGGGCCAGGACATTAGAAGCCCTCCCACTGTTGACCCCCCCAAGCACCAAGAAGACAGAGCATCACTTGCCCCAGAGCCCCTATCTATACCTTGTGGCTAATATCCACTGATGGACCTCTGCTCCATATGCTTATCTAATTCCCTTTTGAAGCCGTCCATGCTTGTAGCCGCCACCACTTCCTGTGGCAGTGAATTCCATGTGTTAATCACTCTTTGGGTGAAGAA
>NW_015164725.1:30009-63330 GCF_001447785.1 Gekko japonicus | reverse complement strand
AAAAACCATGAAATGAAATAGTGAAATTATTATATTAATAGTTCCAATTGTATATTTAAAGTAGCCTAATAGCCATGAAAAATTAAATTAACCAACAAACCTGGTAAATGAGATTTCATAAGTCTGAATGTGTGTCACTCCATCAAGGTAAGGATTCTGTTATAGGCTGCTGTTTTGACTACCATATATAATTATTCTGAGGTGATGCAATCACCAATTAACCTTGCACCATGCCAGTCAGGTGAGATACAAGATGGGAGGGGGTGGAGAGGACAGAAAGACCAGGAACATCTTAGGAAGGGGGGGCGGACAGGTCAGTAAAACAATTTTTTACAGAAAGCAGATACAGATGTTCATAAGCAGCAAGTCCAGTCCACATCTTCATTCAATCCAAAAGGAGCCCACGTCTGCAACTGATGAATCCAAAACAACTCTCTTCTCAGGAGCACTCTGCACATGTTCGGGTTGGTAGTCTGTACAGTCTCAATAATCCAAAATTTTAGCTGTTTGTCCGTGTGACCCTTCTCCAGATAATGGCTCACTAGTGCTGCAGAGCGTTTCTGCAACCTAATGCAACTGCGATGTTCACCTATTCTGACCTTTACAGGTCTTGATGTTTGACCTAAGTACAATTTGGCACATGGACATTGGATACAGTAAATCACTCCTTTACTTTGACAATTACAAAAAGTATTGATAATAAACGTTTTTGTTTTAGCAGTATTTTGAAATGACTTTTTAGACTCAGCACAGTAACACATTGCCCACAGGGGAAAAAAACCCTTTGTCTTTCCCACCGGTGTCCCAGCCTTCTGACCCGGTCTTCAAAAAAGCTGTCTACATTTGGTTTCGTTTTCACACCTCAACAGTGCTAGCATACTTTTGTACATCCACATGTTTATCACCTTCTCATGGCGGCTCCACTGTCATTGCGCCTCCCCACTGCTTTAAAAGAATCTTCTCCAAACAACGTTCAAACAAGCATAGAGAAAGATGGTGTCACAGCAGCACGAAACTGATTTAAAAATGCAAATGCAGATTCGACCGATTTGTGATTTGTAGCTCCCAAGACTGTTGAAAAAACAGATAAGTAGCTCCAAGACATGAAGTGTTGCCTCCCCTATCCTCTAAACTTTAAGGGATCAACATGGGAGCTGTTCCTTCGAAGTCCCTTCACTTTTAGAAGACCTGCCACCATAACTTACCCTACTTCTTTACACGACATTTGGCTGGTCTCTCAGGCATCTGGGGAGTACCCTTACATACAACTGGCTCACAGTGCATTCTATCAGGGTTTGATCTTCCACCTGTTTGGTGTAGTGGTTAACTGTGTGGACTCTAATCTGAGAGAACTGGGTTTGATTCCCCACTCCTCCATAGTTCTGGCACAGCTGTTCTTGGAAAAGAGCAATTTCTGTCAGAGCTCTCTCAGTCCCACCTACCTCACAGGATGTCTGTTGTGGGGAGGGGAAGGGAAAGGAGTTTGTAAGCCACTCTGAGACTCCTTTGGGTAGTGAAGGGTGGGATATAAATCCAATCTCTTCTTCTTCTTCTTCTTCTTCTTCACTGGATCTCCACACAGGCAGAGGCAGTGGGCCACAGGTGTGTTGACATAGCAGCCTTCAAGCATTGCTGATTGCATTGATTGGAAGCGGATTGAAGTTAGTGCAGAATGTAATTTGCTGAGTGAGATCTTTGTTAAGTATTGGGCCCTTCAATGATCTGATTTCATCAATTTGTACCAGGGTGAGCAGCTCTACCGAAGCAGAGCCTCCAAAAATTGACAAAGTTTAAATGTGATCCACGGAGAGGAAATTGATGTGTGATATGAGGGTGATCTGGCTGCAACATCTGTCACCCCACTGATCGCCAGGGTTGATTCAGCTGATCTGGCTGGCTAGGCGGGTGTCCCCTACCTCCCTCATGTAACGATATGAGCTTATGTTTGTATTTCTGTATAGTGGTGATGCTGCTTATGTGTGTCTCTAGCATGAATACCTATGCATTGTGTATTCAGGCACGAGAGTGTGTCCAAAAGGGCACCCCCCCTGCCCCCCAAGGGCCCCGCCCGCCGCTGCCGGCCTTGCAGCTCCACTGCCGAGCCCCATGAGGGGCCCAGCGGTGGACCTGCAAGGCCGGCGGGAGTGCAAGGAAGCCCCGCGAAGGCCCTCCCTGGCCCCAGGCAGGCTGGGGTGGGGAGAGGCAGGGAGGAAGCAACTTACCCTCCCTCTTCTCCTGCCTCCTCCTGGCTGAATGAGGGCCGGAAGGGGGGTGGCCGGAAGCAGGGGGAGGGGTTTCGTCATGTGCCCCCGTACCTCACCCGGGGGAACTGCGATCCCCCCCGAAATGACCTCTGTGCGTCCCTCCCGAAGCTGCACACTCAGTCGAAGAGGACAACCATCTCAGATAGGAGTGTACCATTCTTCGGTCAAGGGTATACTATAGCTGCACTCCCCTGCTAGAACCTCAAGTAGGTAAGATCCTAATTATGACTTGGACTCCTGGTCAAGTGTAAATTTAGAATATAAGCTCACTCATGCTTTATCTGTTGGACAAAGGCCTCAGTGTTATCATCTGGGGTCAACAATGTAAAACAATCTCAGATAGGAGTGTAGCGTTCTTTGGTCAAGGGTATGCTATAGCTGCGCTCCCCTGCTAGAACCTCAAATGTTTCTCCCCCACTATGGGCACTGGCTTCTAAAGTCATAGTTCCGTGGTCCATTCCATCTAGGTTTTTTGTTGGTGCTGAAGAAAATGTTTTAAAGACCACATCTTAATGTTCTATCACCCACTAACCAAACTGTGAGAGATCCATGGAAACAGAAATACTAACAGAATAAATTTACAGCTTATTTATTTATTGGCTTCATTTAGACACCATCTTTCTCACTGAGACTCGAGGTGGATTATAACTAAAAACAATGTAGTAAGAACAGTATGACACACGCAACCAACAATTACTCCATACTAATTGCAAACAAAAGTAGAGACCAGTGCACTAAAAACACAGTATAATATTGTAAAGCAGGAATTACAAGGGTGGAGAACAATGTCATGAAGCATTTTATTATAGACAATAAAAATGTAACAAAACTGGATCACAAAATTAGAAGACAATTCAATAAACACAGAATAATATAAACAATGAAGACAATTCTACTCACATTAACTGTTGTAACCTTATTCACTTACCAAAAATGCTCTTTTGAATGATTCCATTTTACACATTCTGTGAAATGAAAGAAGCATGGGAGCCTTCCTGACTTCCATTCCATTAGGCGGAAGCCACAACAGAGAATGCTCTGTTATGGGCAGTTGTCATTATTATATACCTGCACGGTGGTGCCTTCAAAAGGCTTTGCTCACATGAATGGAGCTACCACAGCAGAGCATCCTGGGAATGATGGTCCTGCAAATATGTAGATCCTAGGACACAAAGGGCTTTGCAGGTGATAAAGAGTATCTTGAAATAGTCCACCTTCCTTGCTGAGATTCAAGGCAAATTGCACAATTAAAACAATACAATAAGTCCAGTATAAAATGTGCAACTAATCATGAATAAAATTCACCTGTATTCTCCATTATGAGTCCTTGTGTGGTATCATAGCATCCTTTGATGATACCCAGTTTCTACCCTTCTGGATCTTATTCTTCCCAAGATATTCAGATACGAAGGGAAGGAAACCCCAGCCCATCTTTTCCCCTCCTCATTTCTGCAGCTCCAACTAATTCTCCTCAGTTCTTTCCTACCCTTCTGGTAGCAGGCTCGGCCTTTCCACTTTTTAAATAGTATCCAGGTTTCCTTGGGTGAAAGGTTCCATTCTGGTTGCCCTAGCAACTGGTTCTTGTTGCTGCCGGCCAGTACCTGCTTTCTATCGCTGGCTTCTCATCAACTGGCCTAACTGCACAGGTGTGATCCAGACCGCTATTATGGTTTCTGTTGTGACTGGTTTTCTCTCGTCCACCTCATGCAGATACCTATGCCTCCACTGCTCCACTTTCCCTAATGTTATCTAATTCTTACCTCATTGTCTATTCAGCTGTCTTTCCTTCAGATACCTTGCATCTGTGGCCTTATCCCACTAAGCTCTCAAAACCCATGGCTCTGTTCTGACTTTCCTGCTGACAACATATTTTTGACTACTCTACCTGCTAGACTTCTTGAACCACAGTGACTCAGATTTTCATCTCTCATACCCACTCCCTCCTTGACAACAGAACTCAGCCCTTCCCATCCTTAAGGATTATGTTATGCTTCCCCCATATTCAAACTAGCTTTTACTTTCCATCATTGCTTGCAACATCCAATAGTTAACACCCTCCTACAGATTGTTTATATATACTGAGTGTAGACACCGAAATATTCTGCAAATATAGGGTAACTATAGACTGCTTGCTTGAGCTGCGGTGGCTCAAGTGGTTAAGACGCTGAACTGCAGGCTGTGGAAGGTCAGTAGTTCAGCAATTCGAGACCCGAGTTGCCGCATGACGGAGTGAGCTCCCTTCTCTAGTTCCAGCTCCTGCCAACCTAGCAGTTCGAAAGCAAGAAATTGCAAGTATATAAATAGGTACCACTTTGGTGGGAAGGTAACAGCGTTCCATGCGCCTTGGTGTTTAGTCATGCCGGCCACATGACCACGGAAACATCTTCGGACAGCGCTGGCTCTTCGGCTTTGAAACAGAGATGAGCACCGCAACCCTAGAGTCGGACTCGACTGGCTTTCGAGCAAGGGAACCTGTAATATGTACCCTTTGTTTAGTACTAAAAGCCCACATAAATATAACAGATTAGACTTAGCTTGGGCTGTAAATTCTAGGACTGGAGAACTAACCATGAAGAAACTGGTTTTATTTGATGTTTGTATGTTGTTGTTGTTGTTGTTCAGTCGCACAGTCGAGTCCGACTCTTCGTGACCCCATGGACTAGATCTCGCCAGGCCCTCCTGTTTTCCGCTGTCCTCTGAAGTTGGCTCAATTTCATGTTCGTTGCATCTATGACACTGTCTAACCATCATCCTTTGCTGTCCCCGTCTTCTTTGACCTTCAATCTTTCCCAGCATCAGGGTCTTCTCCAGTGAGTGCTCCCTTCTCATTTGGTGGCCAAAGTATTTGAGCTTCAGTTTCATTATCTGGCCTTCCAGGGAACAGTCAGGGTTGATTTCTTTGAGGATTGACTGATTTGTTCTTCTTGCAGTCCAAGGGACTCTCAAGAGTCTTCTCCAGCACCATAGTTCAAAAGAATCTATTCTTCGGCGCTCGGCCTTCCTTATAGTCCAGCTCTCGCAGCCATACATGACTACTGGGAATACCATTGCTTTGACCATGCGGACTTTTGTTGGCAGGGTGATGTCTCTACTTTTTATCATGCTGTTTAGGTTCGCCATCGCTTTCCTCCCAAGGAGCAGGCGTCTTTTAATTTCATGGCTGCAGTCACAGTCTGCGGTGATCTGGGATCCCAGGAACGTGAAGTCTGTCACTACTTCCACAGCTTCCCCTTCTATTTGCCAAGGAGTGATGGGGCCGGATGCCATGATCTTAGTTTTTTTGATGTTGAGCTTCAAGCCCACTTTTGCGCTCTCCTCTTTTACTCTGAGCAAGAGGCTCTTTAGATCCTTTTCACTTTCAGCCATTAGAGTGGTATCATCTGCATATCTGAGGTTGTTGATCTTTTCCCCAGCAATCTTAATTCCCGCTTGTGATTCATCCAGGCCAGCATTTCGCATGATGTACTCTGCATATATATTAAATAAGCAAGGTGACAGTATACATCCTTGTCGTACTCCTTTTCCTATGCTGAACCAATCAGTTGTTCCGTATCCGGTTCTAACTGTCGCTTCTTGGCCCTTATACAGGTTTCTCAAGAGACATGTGAGGTGGTCTGGTACTCCCATCTCTTTAAGGACCTGCCATAGTTTGTTGTGATCCACACAGTCAAAGGCTTTAGCATAGTCAATGAAGCAGAAGTAGATATTTTTCTGGTACTCTCTTGCTTTCTCCATAATCCAGCGAATGTTGGCAATATGATCTCTCGTTCCTCTACCTCTTCGAAACCCAGCTTGTACTTCTGGTAGTTCTCTATCCACGTACTGTTGAAGCCTAGCTTGTAGGATCTTGAGCATGACCTTGCTAGCGTGTGATATGAGTGCAATTGTGCGATAGTTTGAGCATTCCTTGGCATTGCCCTTCTTTGGGATTGGAATGTATACTGATCTTTTCCAATCCTGTGGCCACTGTTGCGTTTTCCAAATTTGCTGGCAAATGGAGTGCAGAACTTTAACAGCATCCTCTTCTAAGACTTTGAATAGCTCAGCTGGAATACCATCACCTCCACTAGCTTTGTTGTTAGTAATGCTTTCTAAGGCCCATTTAACTTCACATTCCAGGATGTCTGGCTCGACGTCAGTGATTATACCGTCGTGGTTGTCAAGGACATCGAGGTCTTTCTTGTATAGATGTTTGTATATGCACTATCAAAAGGACTCAACTATGGGTCAGGACCTAAAACTCTTGCAGGTGGGGTTGTAATGCCAAGAGGAAGGAAGAACAAAGCCAAGGCTCTGGGAGGTGTGATGACAATTTAGGGGAAAGCCTCTGCACTTAATATGAGAAATGTCCAAAATGCAGAGTCTGTTGCTTAATAATGACGTTAATAAATACTAAAAATGAAAAACATAAATATAAATTTGCTCAGTGTAGATTTCTATGAGGTTATTGAATTTTATGTTGTGGATGGGGAAAGTAGCATGAACTTATTTTACAAGTCCATTAATTTACTGTAAAAGAATTTTTAAATACTAAATACAAATGGCATGACACAATATTTCTTAAAAAAATTAAGAAGGGCTGCGGTCACACGGGCAGGAAAATGCGGGGGGAATCGGGGCGGTTTGCCCCGGGGCAAAATAACGTGCGGTTGCGCGAGCAGACATCGCATGGAGGTCCCGTGGAGGTCCCGTGGTAGGGGGGAGGTGCCGATCACACCACAATCCTGCGGTGCGGCAAAAAAGCGGTGCGCCATGGCAAACAGGTGGTTTTTTTCTGTACACTGACATGTGCGCATGCCCCTTTGGGTGCTTGTGCGCATCCCAAGGACACTTGGGGGGGGGAAAACCTTTTTGCGAGGGGACATGGGCGGGCCCCAGATGCCATGGGATTCCACTGGAAACGCGATCATGTGCCCGCCCTTGCCCCACGGTTTCCAGAAAGTAGTACCTCCGAGGTACTAGTTTTTTACCGCGCATCTTCGGAGTGACGCCTCGGGTGAGCCACGGGAGCTCTACGCTTCCCAGATGTGGTGGTGAGACCGCGCCCGGAAAATCCGCCTATCTTCCGTCTCTCTAGCGTGCCTAATGCTCTGTGTGACTGCAGCCAAGATTAGGTTTCCAGAAGGTCTACAATTAAAATTTAAAGTTGTGGCTTTTACATTGAGTTTCAGAACAAATCAAGAGTACTACATTAGATTGTTTAAAAATGCAATTGAGTTTCAAAAATTTGAGGCTATTTACCTATGTTCAAGTGTGAAAATTTTGAATTTCAGAAATGTTTTGAAAACGTGCTGTTTTTCATCTCATCACTTAGTAGTATGTATGTACAGTTTAGTCATTCAAAATACTCAACAGTTAAAATATTTAGAAATAAATTCAGACACTGACAAATTGAATAGAATTCACAAGCATTTCTGCTGACCGAAGGTTGCGTTGATGCCAAATGGTGATTTCTGTGAGCACAAAATTTCAGATAATGGATGTTTGGATAATGAATATTGTATTTATTTTCACAAAGTCTCTCCTATTGTTGACTGAAGCATAGAAAATAGTCAGAGGAAAAGGCTAAGATTATTACCTGTATCGTATGTTGGAAAGATAAATGGAAATAGTCCATCAAGTACACAAAACACAATTTTAAATATTTGCAAATATCAATGTTTGTTTTCATTCTATTGGTTTGAACTCTGAGAAATAAAACCTCTGCATATGGGGTGATAATGGACATAGTTTTCTCAACACTTTCTTTTCTGTGAAATACATTATGCTTCTAAAATCATCTCAATGGAAAAGAATTCATGAATTGGTGTCTGATTAGTATTCTCTAGGTGAGCCGTTTATAAAGATAATGGGATTTTTCACATTTCTGCTCAAGTAAGATGGAAAAGAAACCAACCCCCCATCTTCTTTAGATACTATGGAATGAAAAGTGCAGTCCAATCCTGATCATAAATACTGACCTACAAAATACAAGGTATTAAAACACTGAACAGACATACAGTAGCTCAGTGTTCAGATATGTCAAAGACGGAAGTACAAAGATAGTGACCAGATAAAACACTTTATCAGTTGAATAATTTGATCACAAGGAAACTGGCTGAAAGATCACTCCATCTCTTGCAGTCTACAGAAAAAACACAACATGCTAGCTAAGTGTCTTGCTTGATAAACTCTTGTAATCAACTGCCTTAATAAGAGCCCAATCCAAAGCTTTGCTGCACCAAGTGGAATACAATATCTGGTGAAAGTTACTGCACTGGAACAAAACTACAGTAGCATCTTCTGATATGTTATGCCAGCACCAAAGAGAAGTCCCTGCACGTTATAAATGTATTACACAAAGTCACCACTGGGAGCGAGGAATTACTGGAGGCCGCACTGTGGATATAGCAGATAGAAACTGAAAGCAAATCAAGGCCCCGGTCACATGGCAAAGTTGCCGCGGGAGAGGCATGGATGGTGGGCAGATTATCCAGGCGTGATCACACCCCAACATCTGAGAAGTGGAGCGCAACGGTGGCTTACCGCCGACAATGCGCCTTAAAAAACTAGTACCTCCAAGGTACTAGTAAACGTTTGCCACGGGCTGCCTCCAGACGCATGTGGTGTGATCGCGCCAGCGCGCAGCATTACCCTCCGGTCCCTCGTTTACCCACCGGCGCCGAGGGAAGGACCCGTGGCGTAATCGCGCATCAAACAGCGCCGGGGCAATTAGCCATGCCTCCCCCCCGCGATATCCGGCCTGTGTGACCAGGGCCCTTGATGACCAAAGTAAACAAGGCAGCAGGAAGGCAGAGAAGAAAAGGCAGACCCCTCCCCTCAGAGCTAAGCAGCAAAGTGGTGACAGCACAATTTTGGTCCTACTAAAGCATTTGGAATTGTTATATCAGTGGTTTCTGGGGAAATTGTCTAGATCATTGTGCTAAAGCAAAGTAGCACCAAAGTCTACCTTTCCAAGGTATGTATAACAATAAGACACCTATAAAAAAAGACTGTATGATAACAGGATGTATAATCATAAAGATTTCTAGTTATTCCTGCAATTAATGATAATGTAAATGTGACTCTGTTTTGTGGAACTGGCTATTTCAGGTTCTGAATTCATAATTGTACCTGTCTTGCAGAACAAACAAAAGTCACAGAGTGTTGACAGCATCACACTAAGTGCCAAGCCAGATGAGATACTGGAAGGTCCATGACTGTATCTGTAACTCAGCAAACATATGCTGAAAAGTAACCAGTGATCTGCCAGTGTCTTGTCTGGCTTGTTTGGCCTGACACTTCTGTAAAAGAGAAGGCACTCATTTCTAAAGCAGCAGGAAAACCCTATAGCTATTGATTATTTTATAGTCTGTCCCTCAGGAAGGGCACAAGCAAAAAGAGAAGAGGGGCAACAAGCATGGGTATAAGCAAGCATTCCGCCAAGCATTTAATAACCCAGACCAAGCATGATAGCACTTTATGGTTGCCGCCATGGTTATGTTGTACTGTGTGTAAGTTGCGATTTTATTGTACTGTTATAGACTGTTGTAGATGTATTGTTTTATTGGTTTTAATGTTGTAAGCCGCCCTGAGCCGCTTCGGCGGGAGGGCGGGATAAAAATCAAATAAATAAATAAACAACAGAGGAGAGGAAATACCTTAAGCTAGTGTGCATTTATTGGCATACATAGGTTTCATTTATTTAAATATTTATAGCAGGATGTTTTATGGGGGAGAAAAGCCTCCACGGCTGTTAGCAAAGATCCATCACCACACATAGGTAAACTACAATAATGTTAAAACAGATCATATAAAAACAACAACAAAATTCATATGAAAGTTAGAAGGCTAATATGAGAAGAAAAAGAATAGAGCAATCAGCCCATTATACATCAAAACACCCAAAATATCTCTGAAATAGAAATCCCTTGGTCTGGCAGTACACTCTAACAGAGAAGAACTTCCCTAGGGGGAGGAGACTCACAATTTTGGCACTGCTGCACAAAAGGCCTTATCCCATGTATTTCGGACAGTGAGGGCACACTGAACCTGACGCATCTTGCTAAGCTTCCTTCTTCTTCAGGCAGAACAGTATGAACTGATCTAAGCAGCTAAAACAGCTTACCAGAAACTCCTGGCCTTTAATATGAGGTATGTATGAATTGGTTGTGAATGAGAATAACTGCTCTATTATCTGCAAATCTCAGAAATAATATCTTGGGTTGTTTCTAGGATTGTGAGCTGATGTCCCTGGCTACAGTTAAGCCCTGAGAATATGAGAGAACGAAACTCCTATCCAGTAGGAGAAACAACTCTCTTTTCACAGTGGCAAAAAAGTAATACTAAAATAGCTGGTGCCAGTAATACTGGTATATGTGAGCTGCATATGTGGAGGTATGCAAATGTTACTGGGATGAATTTTTTCCTTAGCACACAAGGTGTGACATACATCATGAATAAGAACATAGGAAGATCCTTGGTGGATCAGACCAGTGGTTTATTCCAGCATACAGGCCCACACAGCAGCCAATAAATTACCCTCAAGATATAGAAGTAATATATAATAGAGTCAAGATATAGAAGTTAAAAAGTTTAGCTAAGGTTGGATTAAAGCAGATCGTAAGACCCATGAATAGCAGCAAATTAGCATACAGATAAAAAACAGAGTTAACAAACAGTTGTGAGAACTAAGTTTGAGTTCAATGGCACCTTTAAGACCAACAAAGTTTAATTTGGGTATAAGCAAGAACTGAGTGACTTAGCAAGTATAGTGAAATAAGAACCCGATATCTCTGTTAAGTCCGGAGGGTTCAATTGTCTTGAGTGTTGCAGTAATTTGTAATTCAGTAATCTCCCATTCCAGTCTGTTTCTGAAATTCCTTTCCAATAAAATAGCTACTTTGAGGTATTACCTAAGTACTCTAAAGCCTATCTTTGTAGATCTGAGGAACGGGGGGGAGGGGGGGAATAAAGCTAAGATGCTTTAAAGGTGTTGGATTCTGTACCTAGTATCAAATTCTGAATTTGGGCTGTGTGACTGTGAGATATAACCAACCATGCCAGTTAAATATATAGGTTGTGGGTATAGTCACAGTGAGTTTTTTGATGCAGGCCTCAGTGATATGACTGAGAAGGTAGTAAAACACTTTCTGTTTGTTGTTTTTCCCAATACTCCTATGTAGGTGAACAGCTCTGGTGGCAGCAACCATCCCATTGTCCAATGTACATATTAAATTTGAGAGCTAATGGGTGAAAAGACAGCATTAAAAAAAAAAATTAAATGAATAAATACAGCTTTTCACAAGAGCTATTTAAAAAGATGGCGAAGGCCCAAACAAACATAGAACTAATACTGTCCACTTATAAGGGCTTTGGACTTGTATTACTCTAACAGAAGCCTTTGGAAACTGAGAATTTCAAAAGCAGTTTGTGATATGGCGGTGAGGGTTAGGGGGATGACCACTGTCTCCGGCTCCCAGGGGAAAAAATTCAAAAGGTTTAGTGGGTTTATTCAACCTCTTAGGTTCCTCTACATACCTTACTCATACAAATTCCTATCCTTTCAGTTTATGCTTATAACTTCATTTTTGTCATAACAATATTATGATGTGTCAGAATAAGCAATTCAAAAGTAAACTAATGTGTAACCAAAAACGTTAAAAGACCCTCACAATGAGATTTTTAAATACAGAGAATACAGCCTATCAAGAAATATTAGTAAATATACATTTTTTGCCATTTTGTATAGCTTGATATGACATGATGGCACATCATATAAATTATATATAATGTATACCTAACATTACAGTACAGTAGACAAAATTAAAATGCTTGAATATTTTACATTTAAAAAGAAATGATATTTATATTGTTGATAGTGAGCAGAATGATAATTCAGTTTTCTTTTTCACCTAATGCTACTCAGTTTCATTCTTTTATATTATTAGTCCTTATCAAACTTAGCTAATTGAGCATCTTTAAATGGAATGTAAAAGACACAGGCTAATTAATATAATTAATAAATAAAATAAACCCTAAGAAGTAGTCCCCCCCTTTGGCAGGCAACATTACCTGAAAGAATTTATTATTCAGTATCAGTTTAAATAAATGCATAGTTTTGAATTTTATATTTGCCAATAGCGACACCTGCTGGAAAGCTCTGGAATAATGTTTTCAGAATTTAGGAAACCGCATGCCAGTTTCATGATTCACTGGTAGAATCAACCCCAGCATCTGGTCATGGTTTGATACTGGGATTCTGCCATTTTCATATATCCACATCACTCATGAGAAGAAAAAAATGCTAACCAATTTCTTTTAATTATTCCTTATGTTAGGAACTGCTCACAAAGCAGTAAAGATGTTGACTGGTCACCTTTGTTAAATAATAGGTTTGCAGCATTCTTCTGGAGAATCTTGATACTATTACACTATATTTCCTTTGGTGGTTGAGAAGGACAATCCTTGATCAGCAGGATCTGCCACATGTACCACATTTATACTGCTTGAAGACTCAACCATAACTGGCATTCTACTATTTGGAGTCAAAACAAGATATTGGGCGATCCAAATTGGCCCTTGCCAGTATTTTAAAAAAGTAAATTTCAGGTGGGCATGTGACCATAGGTTTGGCTATCAAAGCCAAGAAGACAGACAAAAGATGGGTAACCGTATTTCCCCCCTCCTGAGATGGGTATCCATATTTTCCCTCTCCCAAGGGTAACAGAAACTTGGAGCAGTACAGATGTGAAAACTTGCACAGGGGTGGAACTATTAACTCTCTCTTCCCTCCAAACAAGGCCCTGATATGCATTGGGCCTACACATGCCTCAGATTTACCTTCAAAGACGCTGAGGACTCTTACCTAGTTTGACCCTTTCAGTAACAACCATTACTTTTACAAATTAGTTGGCCAGTTCTCTAGCTACTATCAGCAAATATTGTTCATTTGTCACCAATCCTCAGTACAGTAAGAGTTGTGCAATGGTGGAATCAGCTGCCTAGGGAGGTGGTGAGCTCCCCCTCACTGGCAGTCTTTAAGCAGTGTCTGGATAAGCACTTGTCAGGAACACTGTAGGCTGATCCTGCATTGAGCAGGGGGTTGGACTAGATGGCCTGTATGGTCCCTTCCAACTCTGTGATTCTATGATTCTGTGTTCCTACCTCACAGGGTGTCTGTTGTGGGGAGGGGAAGGGAAAGGAGTTTGTAAGCCGCTCTGAGACTCCAAGTGAAGGGCGGGGTATAAATCCAACTCTTCTTCTTCTTGTAAGTATACATTGGAATGATTGTGTAACCTCTTAGGTAGCTGTTAGTACATCTCTATTCATGGATAACATTCTCTAATACAACCATAATATCATATTTAGCGTGGTTGGTACTTGATATTTGGTGGTACAACAGATCTTCTAAATCAGCTGTTCATCACATTTCTTTCAGATTATAATAACTGCCAGACTGAAATACATAAAAGAGTCATTCAGACCATCATTCTATACAAGAGCAAGCATCCACCTGACATTGGGAAATTCGGTCAGGCAAAGATAATTAATGATAGCTACTCAAGTTATTAGGTCCTAGGATTTGATAATCCAGGGTATAGTGCTTTTGGCCCTAAAAGTTTCTTTCCTAATTGTCATGATTAATAGCTACCTGGCCTCTAATAATTAGTTCAGTCCCTTTAAAAATAATCCCTACTCATACCAATAACAACCTATAGTAATAGGATTTCACTAAAAGCATTTCTGGAAAAAGTTACATATGGTGCTGATAAGCACAGGCCCTAGACTTATCTGGGGCCCATTTGTGGGCTCGCGAGGGGGGGGCAGAGTCAAGGTGGTGCTGGGTCTGTAATAGTCTGTTTGAGGGTACCTTTTTTAAATATGAGGATGGTTGTTTGGATTGTCATTTCAGTTATCATACTAAGGAATTCTTTCATCTGCAAAATATTGCAATAAAACATAAATTGGCTCATCTCTCATTTGCAGAGATCATGAGAGATTCCTAAGAATCAGTAGAATCCAGTGGAAGGTCAGTGTTAAAATCATTCTGTGGACCTTGATTACTTTGGGAACGAACTATCTCTTAGCTACCATACATAATTATAACATACAAAAATTTTGCTGTTGCAAAAAGTATGAAAATGTAAGAGGCACCATTTATTATTTATTTACAAAATTTATCTTCTGCCTTTTGTGCCCAATCAGGCCCATCAAGGCAGATAGCAATTAGAAACAAAGCATTATAAAACCAAAAGTAAAATATGTATATTAAAAGTAACTTTTTACCAAAAGCATTTCTGAAAACAAGCAATGAAAAAACAGAACCCAGCAATTAAAACATAGGACCGGAAGGTGAGGTCACTGTACTGTCTTATCTTTACACAGAGTACAGGCTAAAACCTATTGCCACTGGATGAACTTTCGGGATGTCACAATGCTCCTAATTGCTGGACTGAGCTCAAGAGGGACAGTTTGCTTATCCCTGTGTACAGTAAATGCAAATCATCTCTCTTTAAGACAATTAGGAGTAATACAAGGAATAGGAAAAGAAAGGTACTTATGCTTCTTGCCTTTCCTTACTTCTTGGCTTATAACATCTGAAGTTACTCATTGCACCTGCTAGAAGACAGAAGTTCAACAGCTGGACTGAGAAAAACTGTACACAGGCCTGAAGAAGCAAGAAAGCGGAAGAGGCTGGAGGAAACATTTCATAAAGAACATAGGGCCAGGTAGGGCTGAGTACCATGACAGGAGGGGGTGCATATAGTGTGCACAGGCTGGTGAGCCAGAAAGGAAAGTTACATTTCAAACAGTGATTTTAAATTAACTAGTATAATCTTTTCCTGCAGGCCTCTGGTAAATAATAACACAGCTAGGAATATGTATTTCAAAACATTTGGCAGTTAATTCCTTCTTTCACAGTGAAATGTTGCAGATAGCTGATTCATAATACAGAAGTGCTAAAATAAAAAAGGAAATAAATGTGTTATTTGTATATAAGAATGGATTATACGTATTAGCTACTTTTCACGTTCTAACGGACAGTTTCATCCAATGTATGGATCCTATGCAAATGTCTTGATTTCAAATGAGATTTTGCATACTAAGAAGTCTATTTTCCCTTCAATGAAGAACTGATTTACAACGTAAGTCCCATTAACATTAATGGGACTCACCCACACAAATCCCCTGTGCACAGGAAGACCCCTAGGATTTACATTGAAATGGGTCCTTTAGAACCATTACAATGTCAACCTTTTGCCAGGATTTTGCATATTAATAATACTAAGCAATATGTTGCAAATCTTAACATGAAAAATACTAGTCAGCATTTCCTCCCCAGCAGAGCATTGAAGAGGAGTAGGACCCTGAATTCATTCTATTTCAATCAGAATCTTTGTTGAACATTTACTTGCATTTTAAAAAAATATATCACCACCAATATTGGCTGGAACATCCTGTTCAGGATATACTTTTCCTTTCCTGTTTCTGGTAGTTATACAGCTTGGGCTCTTGGCTTCAATCCTACCCAATTCCCATGTCGAGGCCCTTTCACTCAAGGTGAGTGTATCAGGTGAACCAGCCCAAGATTTTGTTTCATTTATTGTGTTACTGATATAGAGTTTTTCTATTGCAAGCCACTTTGGATTTCTTCAAAGAGAAAAATGGGGTGCAAATAAACAAATCGTAATTTTAGCTTCTAGTATTAGTTTACTATAACACAGAATCTGCTCTGAAGTCTTTAAAATAGCATTATCATCCACACTGAGGAACATGACAAATACACTTCTTTTTTTTTGCCCACAGACATTCATCCAAACATATCACAACCTGTACTTCGGTAAGAGTTTAAGGGGTTCCACAAAAGTAGGCAATATCCTTCACAGTAGCCATAATATAACATAATAAGTAGCCTTATTACTCCCCCAAAATCACCCCTCAGGAGCTGTACTTTCAAGGCCCCAAGCCTCCTGAAGCCAGAAATGCATCCTTCATATTAAACCAGAGAATCATGACAACACTATGTGCATTCAAGAGTAAGCATCTCGATTCCCATGAGACTTCTGGAACACCCTAATCAAGAGTCTTTGCTGTGGCTCTGAGGCCCTTCACACCAACACCAATTCATAAGGCAATAACCAAACAATTGTTACTGCATTTGATCCCTGAACTGCCTAGAACTGCTGTTCTATTTGTAGCATAAGACTGATTATCAACTTTCCTTTCACAGCTCTTGTATAGGGCAAAAAAAAGTTTCCCTCTGTTTAAGCACCTCTTTCTCTCTCTCATTCTCCTGTGGAGGCATAGTGAACCTTGCTGGAAGCTGTATGTACACACATTTAATACTCGTATATCAATCATTGGAACTGCCACAAGTTGTAACCCTTAACATGTGCATGCACTAACACGGGTGTCCATTTGGGTAGCAATCCAACAGAAGTTCATTCTTTAATTTGCCATCTCATCCAGGTACCATATCTTCTCCCCATCCAATCATGCAAGGGAAATGGATGTTATCTGACACTGCACGTATTTTATTTATTTAGAATATTTCTGTGCTGTCTCTTCAGAGTCCTGCTTTAGACAGCTTACAATTAAAACCCACAATATTAAAACACAAGCCATTAAAACAAGCACCATAAGAACTATCCTTAAAATAGAAGAAGACAATTAAAAACTGGTAAGATAAAATATCTAATTAAAAGCCTGGATGAAAAAGGCATGTTTTAGCCTAGCACCTAAAAGTAATGTAGGTTCCAGGTGAGCCTCAAGGCAGAACAGAAGAAGAAGAGAAAAGAAAAGATTGGATTTATACCCCACCTTTCACTACCCAAAGGAGTCTCAGAGCGGCTTAGAAACTCCTTTCCTTTCCCCTCCCAACAACAGACACCCTGTGAGGTAGGTGGGGCTGAGAGAGCTCTGACAGAAACTGCTCTTTCAAGAACAGCTGTGCCAGAACTATGGCATTCCAAAGGCATGGGGCATCATCACAGATAATTACCTTTCTCTAATCACCATCCACCTCACCTCTGAAGACGGAGACACAGAGATCAGAGCTGGAGAGGCAGATCTCAATGGGTAGGCCAAATAGTATAGGAGTCATTCAAGTACCCTGGTCCCAAGTCATTTATGGCCTTAAAAGGAAAAAACAAATGGGTAACCAGCACAAATCTTCCAGCACAAGGGCAGTACGATCCCTGTAACCAACCCCTGGCAGTAGCCTGGCCACCATATTTTGGACCAATTGAAGTTTCTGAACCATTTTCAACCACAGAGAATACATTGCAGTAGTCTAAATTGGACATGATCAGAGCATGGATCATTGTGGACAGATCACATAGGCTGCAGTCTATCCATATTTAGCAGCCCACCATGCATACTGGCCTCTATGGTTGTACCGCTAAACATTCTTGTCACATTATTTTCTACCTTCACAAAAAAAAAATATCAATAACTAGAAGTTCTTGGAGGAAACCTACACTGGGATGCTCAGAGAAATAATTACCCCAGTCCCTCACCGCCAGGTGAGGAAAGTATAAAGCAGAACATAAGTGGATGTGAATTCATTAGAGCTGTTAGCAACTGCAATAGTTCAAGTGCAAGGGAAGATAGAAAAGCAATGACATTTTCCCAGCAAGATCTACATCTGGAAGCAAGGGAGGTATTCTGGATGACTCTGGCCAGGTTTGAGCTAAATGGTATGCTCTTAAAGGGCTCTGAAGTCCTAGTCAGAATTCCTATATCAAACCTTTTACCCTTCTGGCAAGAGACTCACAACACTTGTAAGTCATTCTGGATTTAGATCACAAGAAAATATTATTAAAGAATCTTTGCCAAGAACTACAAGTGGGGTGCTTCTTTGTTTTTTTTTTCAATATTGTGTCTCTTATTTTCTTATAAGCAAATACAACTAGTATGTCCCGGGGCAATGTATTCTTAGAAGCAAATCTTGAATTAATTCTATATATTTGATCAATTCCAGGAGGATCTTGTGATAACTATGTGCTTCAAATCTCTGTGGATGTTCACAGACTTCTCAGATCCCATTCTTTATTCAGCCTCCATGCCACTCTAGTCTGGGACTGCTTATTCTTGGTGCACCGTGGAAAGCTTTCTTCCAATACCATCGCCCGAAGAAGCATTTTCTATTCTTTCAGCCAAAGTCAGCAACGACCCTTCAATATTTCTTCCTGTTATCTATGGTATAGGAATTATGTAACAAGCACCAGGGCAAGAAGATTGTCCAACCTTTTCTGCCTTCAGCAAACACTGCCTGAGAAATTTCCAAATCTTTCTCTCCAGAAATGAGAGACAGAAACTTGCTCTAAAGGAAGGGGAGAGAGTGGCTGCCAAAATGTACACTGAAAAGTAGACCGCTGTGCTGGCACAACGAGGCCACAGACATATAAAATACACACAGCTTTTGATTCTGAATACTAACATACCTGTACATTTGGCAAAGGTGATCTGTGTAAAACCCAACTAATTCTAAAACTGATGTGCGCGGGTAACTGTGTGCCTCTGCTATGCTTTTGGCACCACCTTCTTAATTCCAATAGTCAAAATAATCTTTTTAGTCATTAATCTCAGCCACCACACCCACTCCAGATCCCGTCCATATTAATAATTGTGAAGGTGATGAAATGAGAAGGCAGAAGACGGTAAAATCCAAAGGTAGAGCTGACACTGTATCCTCAGCTCATGCCACTTTGAAAAGACAAGACAATGGCAAGCAGTGCTTTTGAATTTCCAACCCTTTGTTCATACATGTCACAACCTTCATGCTACTTAAACAAAAGGATTTTTGTGCTTCTACCTTCTATTTCTCCCCCCTGCCCAGGTACAATGGAAGTGTCTGTTTCCTACCTTGGGCTGTCTATCCAGAGGTGCTGACACATGAGATGGTAACATCCAGACCTAGCATAGCACACTTAATATGGCACTGTTTCACACTTAAATTAGCCGAGGAGTCAGGAGCCTGTTTTGTAGCAGGAGTGAGCCAGTGGGAGTACAAAACAATACTGAAAGATCTTTGATGCCTGCGGATCTGTTTCTGGACACAATTCAAAGGGCTGGTTTTAACCCCTTTGGGTTTTAACCCATTGTCTAGACTAGCCGCCAGGAGCGGTGGCGCAGGCAATACAACGCCTGCCTGTAACATCTGTAGCGAACAGCCTCAAGGCTGTTCGATTCCCCACCGCGGCCGGAGTGAGCTCCCGGCCCCCGTCCCAGCTCCTGCCAACCCAGCGGTTCGAAAGATAAATAAAATAAAAATAAAAATGAGTAGATAAATGGGTACCTGCCCTAGGTGGCAGGGGGCACCCACCTCCTGGTTCCGTGCCAGGAGTGTTGGCAGCAGCAACGGAGGTGAAGACGGCAGTGGCGAAAACAACAATGGCGGCTGAATCCCGGACGACCAGACCTGACGGAAGGCGGAGCGAACGCAAGGACGCGAGAAGCAGGCGAAGCAGATGCAGGGACGGCGCAGCACGGCTGGAACCGGAAGGACGTGAGCTGGAAGCTGCAGCCGGAAGAACGTTTGCGCGCAAAAAAACACCAGCCTCCGGGAGAAGGTCGCTGGGCAGCCAGAAAGAGGCCTGGAAGAACAACAATAACATTCGGAGCCCACCGGGAGAAGGGAAGAAGCGCTGCCAACAGGGTGTCGATAGGGAAGTCTCTCCCCTTGTGAAATGTGGCCCTAGGTAGGTTCAATCACTACTGTATAGTAGTAAGTATGTAAACCGCTCTGAGACCCATTAGGGGTTATGAGCGGTATAGAAGCCGCATGTAAATAAATAAAAATATAAAAATATGCGGCCCATTTTGAAACGGCTACATTGGCTGCAAATATGTTTCAGAGTTCAATTCAAGATGCTGGTTATAAACTTTAAAGCCCTTCACAACCTGGGACCCACATAGATGTTCACCAGCAACAGCAATTAGGCAGCCATCTGTTGGCTATCCCACCACTTAGGGCAGCCAATCTGGCACTGGCCAGATAGATGTTCACCGGCAACAGCAATTAGGCAGCCATCTGTTGGCTATCCCACCACTTAGGGCAGCCAATCTGGCACTGGCCAGAGCTTGGACATTTACCATCATGGTTTCAGCTCTGTGGAATGGTTCCCTAAAGAGGTGAGGGAGGCCCCCTCCTTGGGTATCTTCAGGAGGCACTGCAAGGCCTGCCTGTTTGCCAGGGCTTTGGCAGAATCTCCTTCACAATACAAACTTCCTTAATTATTCAGTCATAAGCTCAGGAAGGGCCACCTTTGTCTTTGTCAAACAGGCCTTAACTAGGCCGCCACTCAGCTAATTCAAGAGCCCTACCTAGATCATCCTGCTGTCTGTCCCACTGCCTCACCTGCTATCCATCCTCCTCCTCCTCTTCCTTACTATATTTGGACTTCCGCCCTCAAATCTAAATCCAAACTCCATCAACAGGAAGCCAAATCCACCCTGACCCGGGTAGCCCAGGCAAGCCCAATCTCGTCAGATCTCAGAAGCTAAGCAGCACCAACTCTGGCAAGTAATTGGAATGGCGACCTCCATGGAATAGCAGTGCCGGGAGCAGAGGCAGGTAATATCAAAGCCACCTCTCTGAAACATCCTGGCCCCACTAGGGGTCGCCAGAAGTCACAATGACTTCCAGGCTCGCAAGCACATAAACACACACTTGCCCCCCCAAAATAAGGACGCAGGATCCTTCACTTTTGGTCCAATGCCACTGCAGATCCTAACTCTGCACTGAATTTGGCCAATAGCAGGGTTCCCTCATTGGAGTCTAGAGAAAACTCTGGTGAATGAAAAAAAAAAAAAGTATCTCATGCCTTCTTTTTTGTAGTTGGGACCTATCTTCTTCCAGCATCACAAGCGTGAAGTCTTCGAGATAAGCAGAGTATGCTTGCCTTTCTCCCATCCTACTCTCTGTCCCAAATTTAACCTTCCACATCTTGCTAACCACTCCTTGTTCTTCAGCTTCTCCAGATCTTGTTCATGGGTAGCAGTGGCACAGCTAGCCTATTTGGTGCCCGGAACAGATAATTTTTAACACCCCTCTTCTTTTTTTTGGGGGGGGGGCTGTCGAGTCACAGCTGACTTATAGTGCCCCTGTAGGGTTTTCAAGGCAAGAGAAGTTCAGAGGTGGCTTGCCATTGCCTGCCTCTGCGTCTGCCTTATTTAGCTGCTGAGATCTGACAAGGTCAGGGCCCCTCCTCTATATGACAAAATTATTACCAGTAATAATCATGAAATCAAACAAATAATAAATAAATAGATTCAGGCGGGTAGCCATGTTGGTCTGAAGCAGCAGAACAACGTTTGGTCTTAAAGATGCCACTGGACCCAAACTTTGTTTCAGTACCCAAAAAAGAAATGCAAACAGCGAACATTTTATTTTATTTAACTTCATATATATAATCGTGCCAGTAGAAAAGATTCAAATTCCAACACACTATTCCATCATGAGCGCCAACATGATGTAGTGGTCAAAGTGTTGGACTATGATCTGGGAAATCCAGGTTCAAATCCCCACAGGGCCGGCCCATGGGGTTTCTGCGCCCTAGGCGAAGTTGCAGGTGCCAACCTCCCTGTGGAACCTGGAGACCTCCCAGCTGGCCACCCCACACAGAGCCCAGCTGCAGGGGGGCCGGGCACAGTGGCAACTGCTCCAGCGGCAGGTAAGGAGCGCTGGCAAGAGGGGGTAAAGGGCCGCATGTTTCCAGGGCACGCCGAGGTGGAGGGCTGGCTGGCGGGGAGCGCCCCTGCGCTCAGGCACCGGCAGAAAGAAAGCACAGCGGCGGTGGCACCGCAGCCTCAAGTTTGCGCATGGGGGGGAGGAGGGAGGAGAGGATTGTGTGAATGGAGGAGGGGAAGGGAGGCTGGGAGGAGGTAGGTAGGCAAGGAGCCGGGCTGGGGCTCGCGCGTGCCGGCCGGCCAGCAGCAGGGCGCACTTACCTTTGCAAGTCCTGCCCGGTGACGCCTGCAGCAGCTCCGGCTGCCTCGGCTCCCCCAGCAGGCGGCGGCAAGCATGGCCCCAGCACAGCCTCCCTTCTCTATGCGCCCGGGGAGGGCGGCTCTACTGGCACCTCTCCCCACTGGCCATGGATAAGGAGAAGTCGCCGGAGAGGGGCCGGGCAGGTGGGATGTGGAGGGGAGCCTCAGGGAGGAGCCGGGGCGCTTTCCCTCAAAGCCTGGCCTCTGGCTGGGTTGCTTTTCGGCCTCAGTGTCTTCCCCCCACCGCAGCCTCATCCTGTTCCTGAGGTGGAAAGTGGCCAAGGGGAGCACCCTGGGATGAGAGACGGGCCCAGCAGGTCTCTCCAGATCGGCGAGGGCTTTCGGCGGGGGGGGGGGGAACTTCGGCGCCCCCATCCAGGGCCCGGCGGTCTAGGCGAATGCCTAGTTGGCCTAGCGGGTGAGCCGGCCCTGCCCACACGTGCCATGGAAACTTGCTGGGTGACCTTGGGCCAGTCACATTACTCTCAGCCTAGCCTTGACCTGGATAGCCCCAGGATAACCTGATATCATCAGAAGTTAAACAGGGCCGACGTGGAGGCAAGCACTGACAAACCACTTCCAAATGTCTCTTGCTTTGAAAACCCTACAGTGTCACCATAAGTCAGCCGTGACTTAACTGACAAAAAAAAATCCATCACATTACTCGTGTTCTGAGCAGGCACATGGGAGTGGAGTGAAGGGAGACCGAAATGAATAAGAAACTTGTGAAAATGAGGGAGAGAAATTGAGAGAAGGGTTGTTTTATCTTGCTGCAACACCCTAACTACTGGTTTGCAAGAACTTGCTGAGCTGGGTGCAAGGAAAGGAAGAAAGAAAGGCTAGACTTTTGGAAAAAATGACCAGCAGACTAGCAATTACGGTAGCAGCTATTAGCGTGCTGGCTTGGTTGTACGATCTGTTAAGCAAGTTTGCTTCAGACTTGGAGAAAGGGAAGTCTAGCCGATTCTATAATTTGTTTTGCTATGCTCAGACTTCACTCCACCCCTAGCAGCTGCAGGCAGAACTGCATTTTAAAAATAAAAGGAAAGACATTCAGCTGGATGCAGCATGATGCTGGCTTCAAGGGCCCTCTTTCAAGAGCTTCCCTCAAACTGCACCCAGGATGGAACACAGCTCCCGCCCTAGGTATACCACTGGTGGGTAGTTTGCTCTATTACCAGCCAGTCCTTGGTCCCTGCCACACGGGGGAAAAGGAACGGGCGAAAGTGCGGCTTTATAAAGCCGCACCAAAAGAAACACGCGGCGGCGGGATCACATTGATCCCCTGAGCCGCGGCGCATTCCCTCTCTGGCAGGATCAGATGCCGGGGGAAGCCATGGTGGGGAAAGGGAGACTGCCAAACTGCGCATGTCTGAGCATGTGCAGTTCAGCCAGGAGCCGGGGATGCGGCGGCAGAAGGACGCACCGGAGATCCCACGGCCAGGCTTTGATGCGGCGTGCTGGAAAAACCACCTCGGTAGGTGGTTCTTTTTTGCTGCAGGTTATTGTCAGAAGGGCCGGATCGGGGACAGGTGCGCAACGCTTCCCAGATGTTGCGGTGGGATCGCGCCCGTTTGCTCCGTCCCCGATTCATCCCTCTACCGGCCCAAATCCGTTCATGTGACCGGGGCCCTTCTCCACCTTTGGGGAGGTACGGTGGCTCAGTGGTAGAGCATGTGCTTGGCATGTAGATTATCCCAGGTTCGATCCCTGGCATCTCCTGTTAAAATATCTGTTTAGGATAACATTATAAAAATAAAGCTGAGTCACTTTTACTCATATGCTTTTAATGCAAGTTTTCATTTTTCCTGAAATACGTCTCCCTTTTTATATTACTTTCTCCTGTGTAATACAGTGGTTAGCATGTCAAATGAGGACTTAGGAAATGTAGGTTCAAATCCCCTAGGTGAACTTCAGTTGGTTGGTCATACTCACACTCTCTGTGTGAGGCTTCATTTAAATTGTCACTACAGCAAACTTTTGATTTGCCTGACCCTGCATTCAGGTTCATGACTCTCTCTGCAGACAGGTTGTCTGTGCAGAAGTACTAGACCCTTGGCTCAGGGGCTGGCCAAGCTTGGAGCTGGAAACATGAGGCTTGTCCCTTGTGGACCAGTTGATCCAGCAAGGCAGCAGACTAGCATTTTGCCTCCTTTGTGCTACCTCGGCCTTCTGCAGGTACACAGGTCCTGGGGAACTATTGACCCAGGCTTGCATCCTGCCCTGTGGAGTCCTGGTGGCTATTTAAGGGACTGGTGGAGAGACCTGTCGGCGGAACATTGTCAGCAGGTGCCTCTGCAGTGCTGAGCCCTCCCAGGTTCCTCTGGTCCTCCTTAGCCACCGGTCCTGGCTCTTCCCCTGAGGACTCTGTCAGCGTCACTCGCGTAGTCAGAGGAGATCATGACAATGATCTCATCATCTCCTGTGTCGTCATATCCGATCCAATTTGCTATTTAAAATATGATTGGCTTGTAGAGCCATATAATCTTGCATTCCTCTGAGATAAACAGATATCATGTGGTGTATGTATGAAGGGGCTGAAAGTAGACCATGATGAGAAATGCTATGGGAAATATAATAATTGTTTACGTACAGAAAACCAGTTTTTTAAAAATTTAGTAACAGTTTGAGTAAATATCCCAATTTCTTCAAAAGCTCCCTTTAAAACTTGCTCAGTGGAGTGTGCCAATATATATTAAAAAATCCCTCTTCCAGAGTTTTAGAGTTAAATGATACTGGCCTGTTCTTTGAAAAATTATGTTAAGTCTTTCCCCATCTGAAAGGATATTATAGATCCTAAAATAGGATCAAACAAATTTATACAATAACAGTGTGCAAGATTTTGAGTTATCCTGGAACTCTTCATACTAAAGGGGGGGGGGGTAAAGGTACTTCAAGCCCCAGTTTTAAGGCCATCCTGTGTAGTATGCCAGGTAGACTTGAATAGATAACGTGATCTAGTGTATAGCTGGTATCAAGTCATACATTTAGCTTTCTTGGGGGAAGGGAAAAGGCTAGCCTTCAAATGAAAATATAAAAAACAGTAGATCAAATGTACTTCTAACATAAAGTGGAATGCACAAGTCTCTTCAAAAGCTGACAACAGAGGGAAAACATAGCACATGTTTCATTAGCAAAGCATTTTGTTAGTTTAAGATAATGCACTTAGTAAAAAGCCAGTGAAAGTCAAATTAGGTAGTATTAGCTAGTGGTAGGCAACAAGAGACTCCATAAGCACAGTCTCTTCCCAGATCACTTTCTTCCAGCTGAAGTCCTCTCACTGTAAGCTAACTTTCATAATTCCAAAAGAAACAATAAGATGCCCTTGAAAATAATCAATAAAAGCACTGTATACTTTGTTTAGACTATAGACATATCCATTTACATTTCAGCCTGTCTCATGAGGCAGAGAGAGATCAAGATAGGTATCCATGTTAATCTGTCTGTAGCAATAGAAGAGAGCAAGAGTCATAAGAACATAAGAGAAGCCATGTTGGATCAGGCCAATGGCCCCTCCAGTCCAACACTCTCTGTCACACAGTGGCAAAACCCCAGGTGCCATCAGAAGGTCCACCAACAGGGCCAGAACTCCAGAAGCCCTCCCACTGACACCCCTCAAGCACTAATAATACAGAGCATCACTGCCCCAGATATAGTGTTCCATTTATACCTTGTGGCTAATAGCCACTGATGGACCTCTGCCCCATAGCTCCATCCAATCCCCTCTTGAAGCTAGTTTTGCCAGCCTCCAGGTGGGGCCTGGAGATCTCTGGCTTTTACAACTGATCTCCAGCTGACAGCAATCAGCTCCCCTGGAGAAAATGACTGCCTTGAAGGGTGGACTCTATGGGATTGAACCATGCTGAGGCCCCTCCCCAAACCCCACCCTCTCCCAGATCCACCCCCAAAGTCTCCAGGTATTTTCCAACCCAGACCTGGCAACCCTACTTGAAGGTGTCCCTGCTTGTAGCCACCACACCACTTCCTGCAGCAGTGAATTCCACATCTTAATGACTCAAATACAAATACAATACCTTTAGTGGCATAAAATATCAAATACACGTGTAGCATAGAGCCTCAAGATAGGCCGGGGGGGGGGGTATCACATTCCAAATTGCCTTAATATGAGCCTCTCCTCCTAGATACCTCATAAAAGAAATTTGCTACAGGTTCAAGAATTTCTATATTATGTGAAGACAATAAAGAACTAATTTTATACTCATCAGATTGGCCCAAAAGGGGGTCCAACACAGGTTCAATATAAGCAACACGGATGTCATAGTGGGATCAACAGTACAAAAGCACATGTCCAATAGATTCAATTTCGCCCATCCCACATGGGCAATCTTTATAGGGAATTTTCTTGAACCTTCCCGATAAAACAGCTGAGGGAAGGACGTCGAACCGAGCTAGCATGAAAGCCCTACGAAAATGGGGCTGAATCAGTCTTGCCAGGTATCCTGAGGAAATGTGGCTGAAAGAGAGTCCCATACTCAAGGGAGAGCAATATCTGTGCGCAGGTCTTCTCAGATCTTGCACCTGTATATTGAGGAGTCTTTGTTTGAGTAAGGCAAAAGCCTTCTGCTCAGAAAAAAGTACCAAGTCATCAAAACTAAAGCCAATTATAGAAATTCTTTTCTCTATATTAATCAACCAAGTCGATAGATGGGATTCTGTTAACATGTGTACCACAAGACTGTTTGGGCCACATCTAAAATGAAGACGCAGCCAAAATTTGAAGGTTATGGTCCATGCCATCGTAATTAACCATCTTTGGGTTGTCTCCGGGCACATAGCTGCATATGGTACGCAAGCTGGTAGCCCCATGATTTTCTTCAGGAACTTAAAATGAACACGTTCTACAGCTTCATTGCAAGCTGAGACCCAAATTGGGATACCATAAAGCACTTTGGCGGGTATTTTATGGTTAAATACTTTAAAGAGCAGTGGGAATATATTGATGTTCTTTGGTGTAAAAGAAACGGGCAATAGCAAGGGCGTTGTTAGTTGATGACTTGACTGCTTCTTTGATATGTGTAGCCCAACTGTTAGTATAATTGAAATAGATGCCCAGGTACCTATGGTTTTGACTTGTTCATTTTCCCCCCCTGTATAATCCAGTTAATGGGCTTCCAACTTTTCTCTTTTCTTTTTTCTTTTTTAAAGTACCCGAGGGTACACTTTTATTATTATTTTCATTATATACTACAGACATACATACAAACAACACCCAGCTACCCCCAACAACATATAACATATAACAAGAGATTTTTATCACTTCTTCTGCTTATTAAATTTCTACATTCATTATCTATTTTACTAAGCTTATCTTTTCTGCGTTCTCAAATTACTACATTTATCTATCAGTTGCGTTTACATTATACCAATCATAGAATCTCTTCCAAGTTTTTTGAAAAGTCCATTCTGTGCCGGCTCTCATCTCAAGTGTCAGTTTGTCATTTTCCGCCATTTCAAATAGTTTGTTCATGCACTCTTGTTTCGTTGATATTTCCATTATTTTCCAATAATTGGCATATACTATCCTTGCAGCTGTCGACATATGAACTATCAAATACCTATCTGCTTTATCAAAGTCTTTCGGAAGTATATTCAATAACAGTATCTCTGGAGTAAACGGGATATTAGTTCTTATTATTTTTTTCCATTATCTCATGAATCCATTTCCAATACCTCTTTGTAACATCACATATGCCACCACATGTGATAAAAAGAGCCAATCTTATTTTTACATTTCCAGCATTTATCAGAGCAGTTAACATTTTGTTTAGCTAATCTATCTGGTGTACTACACCATCTGTAAAACATCTTATACCTGTTCTCTTTATATGACACAGCATTAGTTAATTTTATATTCTTCGGCTTCCAACTTTTCTCGAAGACAATCATTTTGGATTTATCAAAGTTCAGAGACAACTTGTTCTTATTGCAATAAGCAAGAGCTTGTGCAAGCATCCTTTTCATCCCCATTACTGAGAGAGCAGGACAGCATCGTCCGCATACAAAAGTAACGGGACATGACTCTCACCTAGTTTAGGGCAATGGCCATCAATACTCCTCATAAAGGGGTCTAAATCATTTAAGAAGAGGTTAAATAGAGTTGGCGCAAGAATGCAGGCCTGCTTAACTCCCACGTTAATGGGGATCTTAGCTGTTAGGTCCCCCTTCTTGGAATATCTAATCTGGCAGGTATTTCCAGAATACAGATTTTTAATCAAGAGCAGTAGTCGCTTGTCTAACCCCTTGTTTCTTAATTTATCCCACAAAATATCCCTGGGCACTGAGTCAAAGGCACCCTTGAGATCCAGGAAAGCCGCATATAATTTCATACCCTTTCCTGATTTGTATTTATTAACAAAGTGGTTAAGGACAATGCAATGGTCTAAAGTTGACTTGCCCTGACAAAACCCAATCTGCTCTATCCCAAGGACTTGCTGCTCTAATATCCAAAACTTAAGCTTAGTAGCCAAATGTTTGGCATAGAGCTTCCCAATGATGGACATATTAATAACTCTTTGGGTGAAGAAGGACTTCCTTTCATCTGTTCTAAGCCTACTGGTCATTAATTTCATTGAATGCCCACGAGTTCTTGTATAGTGAGAAAGGGAGAAAAGTCCAGTAGCATCTTAAAGATGATGATGAAGAAGAAGAAGAGAAGAAAAGATTGGATTTATACCCTGCCCTTCACTACCCAAAGGTGTCTCAGAGCGGCTTACAAACTCCTTTCCCTTCCCCTCCCCACAACAGACACCCTGTGAGGTAGGTGGGGTTGAGAGAGCTCTTGACAGAAACTGCTCTTTTTCAAGGACAGCTCTTATCAGAACTGCGGCTTGCCCAAGGTCATCCAGCCAGGTGCAAGTGGAGGAGTGGGGAATCAAACCCGGTTCTCCCAGATTAGAATCCACGCACTTAACCACTACACCAAACTTAACAAAATTTGTGGCAAGGTATGAACTTTCATGAATATCTGCAATGTGCAGTGAATACAGTGACTCATGAAAGCTCATACCTGTCACAGATTCTGTTAGTCTTTAAGGTGCTACTGGACTCTTGCTCTTGTCTATTAATAAAGTGGATATCACTTCACTGCTTCAGTGTCTCTTACTCTGTTTCAATATAACAACCTATTCTACACTCTCATACACAGCTTATTAGATTTCCACTCTATTGGGCACTGGGATGACAGACACTATTTCATAGCATGCCAAAACATAGTGCAAATATATCTGTTAAAGCAGTGCTGGACATAGTGAAAGAGAAAACTGTAAAAAAATTAATGTATATATACGGCTTGTAATAACAGCTTTTCAAATACCATTGTTTGAAGGAAAGACCATTTTTAGTACTTTCTTTTGTGTACACAGTACACATTAGAGTGTGCAACCGTGTTCTCATTGATCAATTATACACACTGTATCAGCTTCAGTGGAATGGTGAGCCACTCATTGTAACAGAATGGAGGGAAAGGACACAATATTCTTGTCTCTAGATTCTAGGGCAGGATTCCCAAACCTTTTAATTTTATTTATATCCAGCCCTCCCCGCTGACGCAGGCTCAGGGTGGCTTACATGGAGTATATAAAACAATTAAAACAATTAAGGAAAATCAAAACAATACAATTATAAACATAATATAAAGTGCTTGTTTGTATCAAATGGCAAGCATTAGCAGCATCCTGAAGCAACAGCCAGCTGACATTATAGTCTAGGTTGAATTGGCTGTTAATAATGATGTTAATATTGGGACCAGGGCCTCAGTTTCTTGGGTGTGGCTCCCTAATCGAAGGCCTGGTGGAAGAACTTCGTCTTGCAGGCCCTGCGGCCACATTTTTGAGCCTGCGGCCACATTTGAAATTCTAACACAGAACGGTGGGCACAGCCACAAAATGGCTACCACAGCACAGTTGCCACAGGACGGAGCAAGCCATAAAACAGCTCCTGCAGTTTATCTTCAGTGACATACTGAAGATCCTTGTGCTGTGATGGCAGCTGCTGTCAAACCAACATTTTTATAGAAATCCACATAGCCAATCAAATCTCCATTGCTCAATCAGAAGCGTTGCTGGGCAAAAACCTCACCTGGCCCCACCCCACCTCATAACAAGAGCCATCTATAAAGACTGTTCGGTGGCCTATAAATGTCTATCAGCAAACATTTGAGCCACGTTTGAGCCCCACTGATACATGAAAACAAATAATAAAAGATAAGAGCAGACATTGCAACAGTGAAGGGGAAAATGTAAGCACTCTAATGGCACATTTGTGTAATCCTGTGAGGAAATCAGACAGAGAGAGCATCCTTTTTTTCCCCCTTTGCAATCTGTAGCCAAAATTATTTTATAAAAAACATCATATCACTCCTTCCTCCCCAACAGGGACCCAAAGCCGCTTACATCTAGTGTCTCATGATGCCTTAGAACATAGGAAAATAGCCATGTAAAGACGCACATCTCAAGACCTGAAGTACAGATGGCCAAAGGCCATAGAGAACAGCAGCCTGATCAAACTCAGAAGAAATAAATCATAAACTAAAACAAGTTAAAATGCAAAATGCGGCATCATTTGAAAGAAGGTTCATCCTAAAAGCAAACACCTTGATCAGCTGAGATCATTTCAGATTCTAGTAGGGTTGCCAGGTCCTACCTGGCTGCCAGCAGGGGGCTCCAGAGTCCATCCTAGGGTCTTCTGGCGTGCATGCAAAGCGTCCATGCCATTATGACATCACCTGGAAGTGACGTCAACATGTCACCAATGTCAAGAGGGTGATGCTCCAGTTTTTGGGCAAAACTCTATGGCTTAAGCCCAATTTTACCATAGAGTTTTGCACAAAAACTAGAGCATCACCCCATAACATCGGTGACATGATGACATCACTTCCAGGTGACATCATTATGTTGTGTTTGGGGGCATTTTAAGGTGGGGTTTTCCCCCACTGCGCAGCTGGCCGGCAGTGGAAAGGGGCCTGCAAAAGTGGGGGAATCCCCGCCCAGACCAGGGGCATGACAACCCTAGACTCTAGGCACAAAAAAATGGGCAGTGTTTGTAACAGGAAAGGACTAATATTACAGAAGTCTTTAAGGAATTTTCAAGTCACTGTCTAATACACCAGTCTAGTCAGCTTCCTGAGTTGATGGTAAAACCAGAGCCCTACCAAATCTGTCAGCTAATTTTTAATCATTGTGTTTTGATTGCATCACATTATCAGCACCATCTCCTGCCACAGGTCGATTTTGCCTCAAACAAATATTAACAACTGAAGATTTTACTCCAAAAACTACCACAGGACTCCCATCCACCAATGGCATAGAATTAGGTATATAAGTCTATGGGATTTAGCCATGATACTTCAGGTCAGGTTTTTCCATCTTAAGTCTACCTCCACCACCAAAGAGACAAAATATTTCAAGACTGGTAGCTGTGCTCTAACTTCTCCCTTATTCTTAATCTTTCCCTCTTTCTTTCACTGTGACCCAGGTTCCCCACAGTCTTCCTCCCCATTGCTCTAGCACAGCTCATAATTCCTGCTACAGAGCCTTCCTTTGTCTGTCCCAAACTCCCACTCCATATCTCCTTGTTCTCTGGCTTCTGATGGCCCTTGCCCATTTTTCCAGTATAACTCTCAGATCCCCAAGCCACTCCATTTTCCTTCCTTCTCTCAGCTAGCCCTTCTTCCCATACTCTTCATAAAAACACACACACACACACACACACATCCACACAACTCTCTCATGGACTAGGCATGAATGACACATAATTGGGCGTGTCAGTTATCAAATATGTCAGTAGTTTCTGAATTAGGACTTAACAAATTGGATATTTGTCAAGTATTTTAGTTACCAACTACCCTTTAAATTTCCTTTCTCTCTTGCCTTCAATCTATCCATTTATAGTTTTAAAAAATCAACCTTTTAAAAAAAAATGGTCTCATTCTCTACTGGGGGAAATGCCACATCAGTCTGCAATCTGAATATACAAAGACTCAGATCCCAAGAGGCCTACAGCTGGTAGGGTTGCCAAGTGCGTACCTGTTCCAGAGCGGGGGAGTACAGCCTTGCTCCGGGAGTCTTTGTGCATGCGCTTTGCGCGCACGTCACACGGAAGTGACGCAAGCACGTCGGGGACATTGGGGGCGGGGCCACAATCATCCAAGGGAAAACCATAGAGTTTTCCCTCGGATGATTGTGGCCCCACCCCCAATGTCCCCGACGTGCTTGCGTCACTTCCGTGTGACGTGCTTTGGGGGTGGGGTTCCCCTCGGGGGCCCGATCCGGCGGCGGCGGGAAACGGGCCTCCCGGGCAGGGGTTTCCCCGCCCCCCGGGGGGACTTGGCATCCCTAACAGCTGGAGAGGTATGTGTGAATGGTCATGTACTTCCCCTTGAATATTATGGGAAAGAGAGAAAAAATTCCTATCCACTTTGTTCACCTCATGCATAATGTTATTAACCTCTGCCATTTTTCCCCTTAGTCATCTAAAACTGAAAAGAAGACTTTTTAGCCTTTTCTCATAAGAAATATGCTCCAACTTCCTAATCACCTTAGTTGCCTGCACTTTTTCAACCTCTGCAATATATTATTAGTAGTAATAATAAAGTGTGTATGTCCTCTTTCTGCCCCAAACAGGGCCACCAAGGCAGTTAGCAGTTGAAACATCTCATTATAAAAACATATAATAAAACAATTAAAATCAAAAGTAAAATACATATAAAACCCTTTTTTGGGGATCAGCGGTCCCGGAGGTGGCCCCTTGAATGCGGGGTACCTCAGGGGGCAGTGCTATCCCCGATGTTGTTTAACATCTACATGCGCCCCCTTGCCCAGACTGCCCGGAGTTGTGGGCTGGGGTGCCATCAGTACGCTGATGACACCCAGCTGTATCTGATGTTGGGCGGCCGGTCAAATTCCACTCCCGATGACCTTAGTCGGGCGTTACAGGCCGTGGCTGGGTGGCTCAGACTGAGTCGGCTGAAATTAAACCCAGCAAAGACGGAGGTCCTGGGGCTGAGTCGGATCGGTCCGGGGTTGGGACTCCCTCTCCCGACCTTCGACGGGGCGCCTCTGGTGCC
>NW_015164725.1:0-28679 GCF_001447785.1 Gekko japonicus | reverse complement strand
AGAGTGTTTCACAGTTCTAGTGCCACAACCAAGGCTCTCTTCCCAAATTATAGCCTACCTAATCTCAAAAGCACTATCAGAATTGTCCACAGTACTCCAAATGAGGCCACAGCATAGATCTATAATGCCAACAAAGGTAAACTAACTAACTATACAGGTCATCACAATACTGGTTGTTTTATTTTCAGTTCCATTCCTAATAATTTCCTGCAGAGAGTCTGTCACACACAGAGTCAACATTTTCATTGAGCTATCCACTACAATCCCAAAATCTCCAACAGTTCTCCAACAGTTCAGAGTCTATCAGCCTATATTTAAATTTAGGATTTTTGTTCTACTGTGCAGTGCCTTACTCTTACCTTCACATTGTTGCCCACGCACTCAGTTTAGAGAGAGCCTGCTGAAGCTCTTCACAATCTGGATTAGTTTGTACCATCTTGAATATCATCTTGGTAACATCAGCAAACGTGGCTGCTATTGTAATAAATGAAATAAAATAAAGATTCTATGATGGCCACCCCTAAATAACAATTTGATTTTTTTAAAAGCCCTTGCAAAACCACCCTGTGGCACATGGAGGGGGGAGCAAGTAGAAATGGTGGCTCTTAGAGGAAGATGCACATAAAACTCCCATGTCAAACCTCCATTGCTAATGTGCGTACTTCTACATTCACAGTGTGCAATAAATGCACAATGGAGAAACAAAGGTGTTTGGAGGCAGTCTAGGTCTCTTCTACTACCCACAAATTCATGATTAAAGCATCCTGTGACAGACTGCAAAGGAAAGCAGGGTTGTTGTTTTTCCTGAATGTTGCTTGTATCAGAGAGTCAGGGAGTTCACGATTTAATCTACCCTGGAGAGAAGAGCTTAGGTGATTGGCTGTTCTGCTCACTCTCTGATTGGCCAGCATCAGCTGAGAAAATAAAACAGCTGATCTGAAGGGGAAAGGGTTTTTTTCTTTTCAGTCTTTCGCAAATTGGTCTTTGCAATTTGGTCTTACTAATTTCTGGATCAGTAGACAGAAGGTTTGGCTTCTGAGGGAAGAAACATTTGTGAGTCAGTGTTTTCTGACAGGCAATAGTCAGAAAAGTACTTCTACAAAGAGAAGAAGAGAAACCTCATTGTCATAGATATATTGAAAATTGGTCTGAGTGAGAATTTAAAATTCTCAGTCAGAAAAGCTACACAACAGTTTTATACAGAAAGTATACTGGAGAAGAATTTGGCAGAAGGTCTGTGTAGAGAGAACTCCCATACAAGCCAAATAGTAAAATCAAGGAGTTATTACTTCTTAGGGACAAGGAAAATAACTTCCTGCCAGTGAAAGGGGTTGAGAAGAGAATCCTGGTCTTTGATAAAGGAGAGAAGCTTAGACACCTCAGGGGTTAGTGAAAAGCTGAAATATCTAAAGAAAAACCTAGGACTCTGAAGGAAGAAATCTAGAAACATCAATAAGAACTGTGTTAATGCTGAAATATACTAAACAACGTACCTCTCAAAGAAAGAACTAGAGAACCTCGAAACAAAAACTACAAATACACTCTCCTGAATGTTCTAAGAATTCAATTCTGTATATATTAGAAAGGGTTTTTTACCTCAGCAATCTCAAAACCTTGACTATTCCTATTATAGATATGTTCCCTGCCTGTTTAATAAAAGCTTTATGCTAGTTTTGAAAGTTAACTTGCCTCAAGTGCCATTTCTCAAGGCTTTACAACACTGGACAGTGCCTGTATTTTCAGTAGAGTTCCTGAGCTGAGAAAAAGCCTAAACTAGAAATATCTAAACAAAAGGGTGGGACAGACAAGTCTTCTATGACAAAGAATATATACACACATTACTGTAAGGCAACTCAGTCACTAAGGGGAATTGAAGTTCTGGTGGAGGGGAAAAATCTGCCAGAGAGTTGGGAAGACACATGGGTTCGTCATACATCCCTATTCCTCTGGCTATAGCATCTGTAAGAAAACAATCTAACAAAGGAATAAGCAGTAGGGATTGATCCAGTCAGTTTTTTCTACTGGCTAGGCTCTTGATTGCGGGGTCCAAATGGACAAAAACTATGTATGATGGGTGCTGCAGTGAGGAGGGGAATCAGGTGAGATCAAGTGGAAAAGCTGATAGGATCCAACCCAAAGCTTCCAAATGTTCAAAGCAAGCAAACAAAACTGTAGGTGGGAAAAATTCACTTGCTTAAAGCAGGAAAGAATATTAAGAGAAATTGTACCTGCAAAGAATCATGGTGTGGAAATAACACAGCTCTTTTTATATCACTGACATTGGTGAGAGGTCCTCTGCCATAGTTTATCTATGTAGAGGCCCCTCTTGGAATTTGTGTGTATGCCAGTACCCAGGCTTGGTCTTTACTTCTCTTAGCATGTGTCTTAGTTTCCTCCATGATGATTTTGGTTTGCTAACAAGTTTCAGTGCTCAAGAGAACTATGTACCCATTACATAAGAACATAAGAAAAGCCAATGTTGGATCAGGCCAATGGCCCATCCAGTCCAGCATTCTGTCACACAGTAGCCAAAAGTACCAGGTGCCATCAGGAGGCCCATCAGTGGGGCCAGGACACTAGAAGCCCTCCCACTGTTGCCCCCCAAGCTCCAAGAATACAGAGCATCACTTGCCCCAGACTGAGAGTTCCTATCTATACCTTGTGGCTAATAGCCACTGATGGACCTCTGTGCCATTCTATATGGCTGGCCAGACTGGCCAGTTGATTGACTGCTTGGCATTTGAAAGGTTTCTTGGTTCCAGCCTTTTTGGCCTGTTCACAATAATCTGATGCTATTATATTCCAAATTTTTGCCCTATTTCATAGAATCATAGAGAGTTGGGATCTCCAGGGTCATCTAGTCCAACCCCCTGCACAATGCAGGAAATTCACAAATACCTCCCCTTCACACCCCCAGTGACCACTATTTCATGCCCAGAAGATGACAAAAAAACAAACAAAAACCCTCCAGGATCTCCAGCCAAATTGTCCTGGAGAAAAATTGCTTCCTGACCCCAAAATGTTGATCAGCATTTCCTGGGGTGTATAAGAAGGGCCAGAAGAACTAAGCACTGATGCAACCCTTCCTGCCCTCCCTCTCATGATCTGCCCAAGTTCACAGAATCAGACATCTAGCCTCTGTTCGAAAACCTCCAAAGGAGGAGAGCCTACCACCTCCCAAGGAAGCCCACTGAAGTGCCTAGATCCATCTTGTTTAGCTTCCCCAAATTTTTGTTTCAGTCCTGATTGATCAATTGGCCAGCACTGCTGTCTTACTCCTAGGGCTGCAGCAGCCTATGCCAATCGGGTGTCCGCACTAAGTTCGGCATCATCATGATGACTATTCTACCTCCTAATCATGGTTCTGCTGCCACCTTCCCTGTAAGCTAGTCAACAGATTTTGCCTAAAGCAGTTACAGCACCTCACACCAAGTCTTACCTTCATACTATACTTAGAAGCCTTTGTTTCTGCCCATCATTCCTGAATCAGTGACTCATGATACTGAAGGCCTACTTTTCCTTGACCTGGCTTGAACTCACATTTTAATATTTAATTGATTTTATCTCATTTCTTTGCTGCTGTCATTTAGGATGGAACATACCAACAGATTCAAAAACACTTCAATGTAGATCTCAACTGTGGTTTGACTACATGAGTGATTGTGATCAACAGGTAGCGTTTGTAGGTGGCAGACCAAAATCATGCTTAGTAGTCCCAGCATGAGCTGATCAAAGGGGCCACTTGTTTAGACAGTCCATGCTAAGGAACATTATAAGCCTCACTTTTCAACCTCTGCTTACTAACCCAGAACTGAGGCACAACTGAGCTTTATCGCACTGGCCCCAGTCTCCTGGCAGTCTCTGGAATTAAAGACGGAGGAGGCTGGTCAATAGTTGGAGCATAGATTAGCTGTTCTGCACCCCACTCCAGCATAGTTTACTATTTCTCCCATGTACATAATTTTATTTCTCACATTCTTTACATTTCTTGCATCCTTTACCTTTTTCACATTTCCATCCACTTGTCTGTTTTTAAATTTTGATTCTGCTTGTTTATACCATCTATGAAATCTTCAGCTGAAAAAAATGCCAGTCTTATTGCTTATTTCCACACGTTTCACTTTGCCTACCCTGGAAACTTGGAGCCACCTTGCAACAATGAACTTGCCTTAAATAGGGTAACCAGGTGTAACAAGACTCCTTTCTATTTGATCCTCGTACAGAAGTTCAGCACATGCTACACCCATTAAATTTCCCTTTCCTGCATACCTGTTAAAAACACAGGGGAGCCCTGTCTTCCTTCTCCTTACGCTTACCTCACTAGCTCCATTTGTGCAAATAATACTCGAGTCTTGACAGGGTTGCCAACCTCCAAGTGGGACCTACCTGGAGATCTTCCACTATTACAACTGATCTCCAGACAACCAAGATCAGTTCCCCTGGAGAAAAAGGCTGCTTTGGAGGGCGGACTCAACATCATACCCCTGCTGAGGTCATTCCCCTCCCCAAACCCCACCCTCCTCAGGCTCCACCCTTACACTATCCAGGAATTTCCCAATCCAGAGCTGGCTGGCAACCCTAGTCCTTGATAGTGCATATTATTTACAACTGATCAAAATACGTATTCAACCATTTCTGAATAATTACATCAGGCAAAGTAGGGCTGTTAACAGCATACAGTTTGTTCTAAGCTGCTGATGGCGAAATACAAAGAAAAAGTTACAGAAAACAGACATGAGATTCACTATACAGATTCAAAAAGAATTCTCTCGGAAAATCTGCCACATTTGCTGTTTGATAACTCAGTCATTAGGAGGCAGCAGACAGCTCAAAATGTTATCAGGAATGAAACAGCATTTCCTGACTTCCTGATTGGATTGAAGATGAAGGAACTCTTTAGGGATAATCGTTTCAGAAAAGAATGGTAGACTCTAGGGATCATCATCTATCACAGAGAATCTAACAGACCTATGCATGGTTCATCTGAGGAACTGTCAAAACAAAGATCCACACAAATGGTTCCTCACATTTAGAAACATTCCGATTCTAACACTTTGCTTGAAACTATACACCACTGGGACTTATTCATACATGATGAGTTTAAGACTTCGGTGCCAAATCTGATGTCACATTATTCCACTCATGTGCGCATACTTCCACTGCCAACCAAAATATTGGAAGAGCATTGCCTTTCCTCACTGGATTCAAAACCAAAATACTATGATTACATCAAAACAGGAACGCACACTCGTTTCAGTTTTCAAATCTACCCACGCTGCATGTTTCGCACATTCATTACGGTTTTCAAATCTACCCACGCTGCATGTTTAAAAGCAAGTGAAAGGAAAATGTTAACATTTAGACCTTTTCTTCTGTGACAATCTTTAAAATGTAACAAAAGGCTAAATATTAGCTCATTTTTACAGCTTTCAGCATTACAGTATCAACAGCATTTGTGCAAGGTACAGTGCAGAAGAGCATCATTCAGTAAATGGAACAGAAAGTTTTTCTTAACTAACTCCATAGAGATAGCAAGAATTAAACCACTGTCTACATTTTCCATTCTACTTTATTATGATTTTCAAGAAATGATTATCAACTAAAACATAGCAATCACTTGCCCTGCTTCACTATCAGGACTACTATGAACACCACAATGATGTACAATTCAAACCTCAAATTGATACATAAAACGAATATAACGTTCCAAAACCTACAAAAAATCAAAAGCTTTTTACTGCAGTTACATTAATAATAAAAATCAGACAAACTTACTGTTGTGTTCTGTTGTCCGGGCTGTCCTTTGGTTTTCAGTGAGTTGCCAAAGAGAAAGCTGTGTAATAAAAGAGTGAAATATGAACAGATGGGGAGGGTTGTATATCAAGTTTTTCTTCTACAGCATTCATAAGTGAGACATACAATATATAGATGGCTTTGAAGATAGTCCCAACATGCAAAGAATGTACTATCCTTCTTCAGGTTTAAAGACCAAGATCTTGAGCTGTGCCAGTCCAGAATGGTGAGGTCAGTCTTGCTTTTTAACCAGGATCTGTCAAAGAAGACAGCTGAAACTCCAAAATAACGATTCATGCATTATCCAGATGTCTCTCTCTGTCTCTCTCCCCTTCTGCCTTTCCATTCACATTTTTTCTTCCCACAAAATACATATAGGTTTGTTCTTCCTTGCACCCTGGGTAAGGCCTGGCTTTGAAATGCATTTCAGTCTCTCAACACAGACAGCTTTCACTGCATTTAGAGTCCCACCAAGGCCCGGCTTTAAAAGCTACTGATTCTTTTTTTCCCCCTTCTTCTTTAGCCTTTCTCACAAAAGAAGGGTATTTTGTAAATTACCAGCTCGTTCAGATCAACAAAAGGTACTTTCATAGAAAGCCCCATTTGATTTTGCTCAAATTTGATTACAAGGATGGAGGAAAAAGGAAAGGAAGTCAAAAAGAAAAACCCCAGATGGCTTTTTTCATTCATCTCAGTGAATGAGCTTTATCTGTGCCTTTTGAAACTGTAGCAGTGGAAAAGCATTTCTGTTGGCTTAAAAAACTTGACAAAAATTATTGGTTTGCCATTTCTCATGTAACTGCCATTGGGAACTGGATGAAAAGACTTTTTTTTTCCATGGGATCGCCTGCTTGGATCAAAATAATGGAGATTAGGTATTTCATTATAAATTACAGTGGGAGATAGAGAGAGGCTGTCATATTAATAGCAACCTGCTCGTGGTCTTCAATGGTAGCTATTCTCCTAGACAAAGGACCAAGGGGGTTGTCTATTGAACTTGTGCTTTAAGGCCCGATCAATTTTCTATCATCAAGGCAAAAGGTGAGATGACGAACAAAAGAATTCACACATGAGTGACCTCATGAGCCGAGAGATAAAACAGCTTAAAGAAACAAAACACATCCTGAAATTATGGGTGATAAACTGTATAAAAGGAGAAGAAGGTTAAAAAAAGGAGAGAGAAAGGGGAGGAAGGGAAGGAGCATTGGTCTATAATTCTTTCTTTTCTTAAGCATATGGACACATTAAAAGCTACTTGTTTTCAGGCACAGTATAATTGCACCATTTGTTTTGCAAGGCTGGGTCTTGAATCTTGCTGTGAACTCCTTCCTCGACCGGGTTCCAGTAATTTCATTCATGAGTAAGCATGCTATTGTGTTTAATGCAGGATGCCCAAGAGCCATACACAGAGATATGCCCACACAAAGGATTACCATTGACAACAACAACACCAGCAACAGCACACAGACAGAAAGACCGCACGCACGGGGCAGACACTGCATGCATAATCAAACAGCATCACAAAAGCATGATCCATCAGTCTGGGGCATTTGTAAAGGAACACATTCTTAATAATCAAGCAGACAAATTATGAGGTGCTTTCTACAAAGTTTTACTACATAGTTATGTCTCAGGAAAACACACCTCGTATCATCAGTAGGTGAGCTCATGATATGATATGCACAGGACGGCATATCTCAGTCACCAGATTCTCTGTCTAAATGTATTAGTCGTCTCTGCCTGAAGATCCAGAGTGCTGCTGCCAGCCTGGGCTGATGGTGCTGGACCAGTGGTCTGACATAGTATTCTGGGGTAGGGAGTCATTGGCTGGTCAGCCAGCAGCCAGATTCAGCCACAGCAGAAGTGGAAATCAGACAGCAGAAGAGCCATGGGGAAGATGCATGACCACCCAGCCTCTTGGGAAACACGGGGCTTTGTGAATACATATAAATGCACAATTGGCCAAGGAGAGAGAATCCCAATATCCATGTGTGTAAAACATGTGAATAAGAAACTTGCAACACAGAATGGCTGGATCCTTCATTGCCTTGAACTGGAATTCCTTTGCATCCTAACATACTTATTCTGAGTAGGCTGCGTACAGTACTCTATGCTTCTTCTCACAAAGGCCTCATTCCATCAGACGTGTAGAGCTAAGGCTGAAATAGGATGGAAACCCTCACAGACACTAGGCCAATTTTACACAGAGCATATAAAGTTATGTCCCAAAGGATACGTTCCTGAAGTATTCAAAGAGATAACACAAAAGAGAAACCCCAAGATCATCCTGTATCAATGGTGCATCAAATGTCACGTTACTGCAAATCAAAGTTGTGGGTTCTGACATGTGCAGTGCTAACACTGGTCATAAGAGGTGCAGAAATAAAGCACACATGTGGAGCCCCTCCCAGACTGTCATTCTCAAAAGATTCACACATTTGTAAAAGGTTCATGCATATGAGCATTGTAGTAAACTGGTCCTGCAGACACCTAACAAAGGATGTGGACTTTACCTAGCTGGGCCAGATCTCAAGTTCCTAGACCCAAATGAAGAGTTCCCTTTTTCAGCCTCATTCCACATTCCCAGTATTTCTTGGTACCAAAAGAACCTTGCAAAAGTATGCCAGTTAAGCACTGGAGCCAAGAGGCTTGTACCTAGTGAACCAGTTATTCCACCAAGGCAGTCCCAGGCCTCAGCTTAAGCCAGCTGGGATGTAATTGGGACCAGCTGTACTGGCACAGGTGCTGGAACTCTGGAGGTTATGCTGTGCTCTGGCCAGGATCATGTGAGGAAGTATTACTTTCAGAAGACTTTTCTAGACCCATGGCAGTGTTGCATGCAGCCGGTCTGGCACTTTACACTGCCTCAGTGTGGTCCTTTTGCCATTGCCATTCCTGAAGAATTGGAGTAGGTCCTGGGGGGACTATGGGCCCAACTATGCATGTTGCCCAGTGAAGGATTGTCATGAGGCTCTGGCAGGTGGTCTCTGGCACTGCTGGACTATTGTCAGCTGCAGGGGTCATTTCCTGCAGGAGCGCACAGGAGCAGAGCTCCAGCAGTAAAGAGCCCAGGGGGTGGGCACATGCAACAAGCCCCACCCCCTGCTCCCAGCAGCCCTCAGTCAGAGCAAGAAGCAGCCAGGTAAACTACAGAGCCCCCCCCCCCAGCCCCCCAGTCCAAAACAGTCCAGTGGCACCATTAAGACCAGGTTTTATTCAGGTACAAGCTCTCCCTCCTTTGTGAGGACAGATATGCACGTTCCCCCGCTCCAATAGCTAGCAATCAAAAGCAGTCCAGTGGAGCCTGAGCGGTGTGTGTTGCCTTCTTCTGACACACTTCCAGTGATGTTAGGGGATGTGACATATGCAAATCAATTATGCTAATCAGTTATGCGAATGAGCTCCTGCACCTCTTTTTCTACAAAATGACCCCTGGTCAGCAGGCAATAGGGTTGCCAACATCCAGGTGGTACCTGGAGATCTTCCAATACATAACACAAATAGCCACCATATTTATTGCCTGCTACAAACACAACCTTTGTTTTGATCATTCCTGAGAGTTCTGGCAGACCTCTCTTCTCAAGTTCAGTACCACCATATACATAGATGAGTGTACAGCAAAGCTGGGTCAAAAAGAAATTATTATTATATTAAGTAATTGACAGATTATATATAAATAAATAAAATAAAATGCAACTACACTCCAAGGACTACTTATGTTTCCTATAGCTTTTCAGAATTACAAAGGTTTTGCATCATCTCTCCTCCTCACAACCACTCCGAAATTCATGTAAATTCCAAAAATAAATTGGTTCACTTTCATAAAATACATGAGGGCATACTAGTGTATTAATAATTCAGGAGTACTATCATAGAATGGGGGAGCTATTGAAACGAGGAGGAATAAAACATCTTTCTTCAGCTGAGTTAATGTGCTACTTTATGCACTGAGCAAAAAAAAAGTTTTATAAAACTGAAGTGTATAGTATCGTTTATTTGCATTATGCTAATCCTAAATTTCCAATAAAAAAATAAAGTATCTTTGTCATCAAGTAGAGGTAGGAAGGATCCCACAAGTACACTGTGTTTATCCATAAGACCCAGCTATCCACAGAAATGCTGTATCTTCTGACTATTGCCATATATTTTTCATTTAAAACTACACAAACCCAGGCTGTATCCTGTTTGCCTTCTGCCTCACTGAGGATATGTAAACAGGTTAAAACCTTTAAGAGAAACTGATGGATAAAAATCCAAAAACAAAAGTTGTAACAACATCTTTTAGAAAAACCAAACTATCGGAAGAAGTGTGTAAAATTTCAAATTTGCAAACTCTTCATCAGGCTGGATGTTAAGCAAAGAGGGTAAAAGGAGAAAAATGTTTCAGACCTTGATGTTAAGCCCTCAAGCCTACATTTTAGATCCCTTCCAGTCCCATTTTCACCCGGGCCATGGGATGGAGATAGCACTGGTCGCCCTCACGGATGACATCTGGAGGCATCTGTATCGGGGCAGATCAGCAGTGCTGTTGTTGTTGGACCTGTTGGCAGTGTTCAGCATGGTCGACCATCAGTTACTGATCCACCACCTCACCGACACAGGAGTTCAGGGGTCTGCCTTGCAGTGGCTCACCTCCTTTCTCCAAAGTTGGGGACAGAGGGTGGCACTAGGGGAACAACTGTCCCGAAGGCACCCAATTAATTGTGGAGTGCCCCAAGGGGCATTGTTTTCCCCGATGCTATTCAACATCTATATGTACCCCCTTGCCCAGATTGCCTGAAGGCATGGGCTGGGATGTCACCAATATGCGGATGACACCCAGCTCTGTCTGTTGTTGGGTGGCCAGTCTGACTCCAGACCGGAAGATCTGGACAGCGCATTGTAAGCCATGGCTGGTTGGCTTAGACTGAGCCGATTGAAATTGGATCCGCCGAAGATGGAGGTCCTGTGCCTGAGCTGGGGCAGTCTGAAGGGAGGGATCCCACTCCAACCTTCAATGGGGTGCCGCTGGTGCCAGCGCCGGAGGTTAGGAGTTTGGGAGTGCTCTTGGATGCCTCCTTAACTATGGAGGCCCAGGTAGCAACCACATCCAGGTCAGCCTTTTACCATTTTCACCTGATTAGGCAGCTGGTTCCCTTCCTCGACCACAACGACTTCGGAACAGTGATCCATGTGATGAACACCTCAAGACTGGACTACTGAAATGTTCTCTACATGGGGCTGCCCTTGTCGCAGATCTGGAAGCTGCAGCTCATGCAAAATTTCTTTCTTTCTTTCTTTCTTTCTTTCTTTCTTTCTTTCTTTCTTTCTTAATGACATCATTAATGACATTATAAATCATATAGTACCATACTAGTGCAAAATGCTGCAGCCAGGCTTTGCGGGAGCGCATCCAGCCTGTGCTGAAGGCATTGCACTGGCTGCCAATAGCGTACCAAATCTGCTTGAAGGAGCTGGTTCTCACCTTTAAAGCCCTTTATGGTCAGGGACCGACATACCTGAGGGACCACTTTTCTCCATATGCCCCCCAGAGAGCACTGCGGTCAGAGTCCCAAAATCGATTGGCCCTCCCGGGTCCCAAAGATGCCAGACTGGCTATAACCAGGGCCAGGGCCTTTTTGGTGGCGGCTCTGTACTGGTGGAATGAGCTCCCAGAAGAGACCAGGAACCTGCAGGACCTTTTGCAGATCCACAGGGCCTGCAAGACAGAGCTCTTCCACCAGGCTTTCAGTTAAGGAGCCGCCGCCAACAGCAACCACCAACAACAACTGGAAGAAATAGAGCCCTGATAGATGTAGTACCTGGTCCCGCCATCTACTGTCTGTGCTTGCCACGTATGAATGGAAAGACCAGTGTGCTGACCAACAAGAAAGATCACCGGATATGTTAATATGACTGTCACCATCATTTTTAAGCAATATTAGCTATAGATCCTGCTAGCATTTTATATTATAATATTATGATTTTGTATGATTTTAGAATGTAGAAAACTGGTGTGGCCTTTATAGTCAATAAGAGAGTGCAAAAGGCAGTACTGGGATACAATCTCAAAAATGACAGAATGATTTTGGTCCGATTCCAAGGCAAACCATTCAACATCACAGTAATCCAAGTCTATGCCCCAACCACTGATGCAGAAGAGGCTGAAGTGGACCAGTTCTATGAAGACCTACAACACCTCATAGAACTAACAACAAAAAATGATGTCCTCATCATCATAGGGGACTGGAATGCTAAAGTAGGAAGTCAAAAGGTAACCGGAATAACAGACAAGTTTGGCCTTGGAGAACAAAATGAAGCAGGGCAAAGGTTAACAGAGTTTTGTCAAGAGAACACACTGGTCATAGTGAACACCCTTTTCCAACAACCTAAGAGGCGACTCTACATATGGACATCACCAGATGGGCAACACCGAAATCAGATTGACTATATAATTTGCAGTCAAAGATGGAGAAGCTCTATCCAGTCAGTAAAAACAAGACCTGGAGCTGACTGTGGCTCAGATCATGAGCTACTCATTGCAAAATTCAGACTTAAACTGAAGAAAATTGGGAAAACCACGAGGCCATTCAGGTTTGACCTAGATCGCATCCCTGATGAATATACAGTAGAGGTGAAGAATAGATTCAAGGAACTAGATTTGAAGAACTATGGACGCAGGTTCATGACATTGTGCAGGAAGCAGCAATCACCACCATTCCAAAGAAAAAGAAATGCAAGAAAGCAAAGTGGCTGTCTGATGAGGCTTTACAAATAGCAGAGGAAAGAAGGAAAGCGAAAGGCAAAGGCGAAAAGGAAAGATTTACCCAACTGAACGCAGATTTCCAGAGAACAGCAAGGAGAGATAAGGAGGCCTTCCTGAATGAACAGTGCAAAGTAATAGAAGAAAACAATAGAATGGGAAGGACTAGAGATCTCTTCAAGAAAATTGGAGAAATCAAGGGAGCGTTCCATGCAAAGCTGGCCATGATAAAGGACAAAAACGGTAGGGACCTAACAGAAGCAGAAGAGATTAGGAAAAGATGGCAAGAATACACAGAAGAACTATACAAGAAAGACCTCGATGTCCTTGACAACCACGACGGTATAATCACTGACCTCGAGCCAGACATCCTGGAATGTGAAGTTAAATGGGCCTTAGAAAGCATTGCTAACAACAAAGCTAGTGGAGGTGATGGTATTCGGGGGTTGCAAGCATAGGGGGGATGCTTGCCTTGGTTCCACTGTCTGATGGGGGGGTCTGCCCAGGTGAACTTTCCCTGTGAGTTTGCTGTCTTATTTCTGAGCTGTTCCATAGACTCCTGTAACTGCAGCTGTCTTTTCTGGAAAGAGCATTGGAGAGACTTTTTGGGGGAGTCTGTAACTGGGACGCCAGAAATGTAATCCACCCCCAACTTGAAGAGATTGTAAAAGAGCAGGTGGCAGGGTGAGGTTCCCTGTGCATTTGGTGTGTGTAACTTGCAGGGGGTCCATTCTATATACTTTTGAACCTGTGTCTGACATGTCCCCCCAAAAAACACTTCCCTGACTTGACCTTAGTCCTGTTGGGTTCACAGTGCCACAGTGGCACTAGTTCTGCTGGGCACATTGCACTGGTTCTGCTGGGCTTGCAAAAATGCCTCCAACCTTCAGTTTCTACTGCAGAGATTCTCTGGGACTTCGATTCTGTTCTGCATGGCTTCTGTTGTCCTTGCTTTTTTGCTGTTTTTCCCTCCATAGGAGCACCTTCTTTGGGGGGCTGTAACTTGGACCCCATAAATCCAATCCTCATCAAACTTGGAGGGCAAGTAGAGGAGAGTCATCTGGAGATCTCTTGCATGTTTGGCATCTTTAATTTGCACAGGATCCATTCTATACAATCCTGACCCTCATGAACCTGTGCTTGTCATTTCCCCAGAAAATGCTTTCCTGGGGACACCTTCTTTGGGGGAGCCATAACTCGAACCCCATAAATTCAATCCTCACCAACCTTGGCATGTAGGTAGAGGTGGGTTAGCCGGATATCCCTTGTGAGTTTGGTGTCTCTATCATGCTGAGGGGTGTTCTACCATGTCACAAACCTCACAAATGAAACTGGTTTATTTGTGATGTTTCATGGTTCATGAAGCTGGCATACCATGAACCATACCACATTTTCCCAGTTCATGCCCATCACTACTCAACACCAGTTCTCTAGGTGAAATCCATCTGGTTGTCCTCATGAATTACCCCTGCATTGACCCATGTGGATCTATAAGAACCAGATCATCACTGAGACAGTACCCTAAGACCACAATTGTACCTTTAAAGATTGACTACCTCTTTCAATAGTCTTTCAGTAGTCATGTATGGCTGCGAGAGTTGGACTATAAGGAAGGCCGAGCGCCGAAGAATAGATTCTTTTGAACTATGGTGCTGGAGAAGACTCTTGAGAGTCCCTTGGACTGCAAGAAGATCAAATCAGTCAATCCTAAAAGAAATCAACCCTGACTGTTCCCTGGAAGGCCAGATAATGAAACTGAAGCTGAAATACTTTGGCCACCAAATGAGAAGGGAGCACTCACTGGAGAAGACCCTGATGCTGGGAAAGATTGAAGGTCAAAGAAGACGGGGACAGCAAAGGATGAGATGGTTAGACAGTGTCATAGATGCAACGAACATGAAATTGAGCAAACTTCAGAGGACGGCGGAAAACAGGAAGGCCTGGCGTGATCTGGTCCATGGGGTCGCAAAGAGTCGGACTCGACTGTGCGACTGAACAGCAAAAATGATTTTATAATTGTTATTTATGTGTTTTATTTTTATGTAAGCAGCCCTGAGCCTGAGGGGGGGTATAAATTTGAATAAGTAAATAAATACTACAAAAGATGTGATGCCAAAGCTTGGTTTCATTGACTAGTACAGGGTAAAAGTTGATTTCATATTGTACCTAGATATTTTGGGAAGAAGAAAGGCATTCTCCATTTGAAAATATAAAAGGCAGTAATTAATCAAATGTCTCTCTTGCACCAATTAGAATGCATGACCAAAACCAGAGAACTATGTTGGTCCTCATGTTAACAAAACTGAGGATAAATTTAAATGATCCTTTAGTTAAAGATCCAATGGAACACAAACTAGATTATCATTCTTATCTGTATGTTGGTCTTAAAGGTGCCACTGGACTCAAACTTTGTTCTACTGCTTCAGACCAACATGGCTACCTGCCTGGATCTATTGTTCAGATAGTCACCTGTGCATTCACACTGATGGGCTTTGCTACAACCTAGCTTTCAGGTGTGTGAAGAAATGCATTTTTTTTCTTTGGTGGTTTGACATGAGCAAAGCCTTCATTCTGAGTTTTAGTAGTCCCCCTCCCCAGCAGAGAACAGGCAGGAGGGGGGCAGTTCAATTGCTTTCCAGACTTACCTCCTTCATACAAATGCTAATGGGTCTAGACAATGGGATGGTCAAGCTCCCCCCTCCCACTCCAAGCAGGGAACAGAGATTTGGAGGAATTAAATACTAGAGAAACTTCAGAAAGGACATTTTTGGAAACTTCAGGAAAAGCGCCTCTGACCAGACCAGGTTGGTGGGAAGGGAAAGGGGGAAGATAAAACTCAGGGGAGGAAGTAAGAAGGGCTCTTTTGTGCTGTGTCCATCTGAGCAGACAGAACTTTTTGCTGAGATCTGGAGGAGGAGGCTATTGACCATGTGCTGGCCTGAAAAGCTACAGAAAGCTTCGAGGTAATGGTAACTCTGTAGAGATCCATAACATCCTAAGCTAAGGATTCTGTCTTATATTTTAACATCTGATAGGACATCTATAGAGAGGGGGACAGAGGATTTGCATTTTACCCATTTCTTTGGAATCCCTTGCTCAGTCTGGTGCTGTGCTAAAAGTATGCTTGTGAACATTTTCTTTTTAATAAATGTTGTAACTTTTGATGCTGGTAGTGGTTCTCTGTCCAACATAGACCTCCACAATCTCAGACATGCTATTTTAAAAGGAGCAACAGGGGTAAGGCAGACAGTTGGCAAGTAAGCTATTCCTTCAAGAGCGCACAAGGTAGTAAACTGTCCCTGTGGCAACCAGGTGCTGGGCAGTGGGAGACACAGAGGCAAGGCCTTAGAACTGGGAAGGAAAGCTGGGAGTCCTGACATTCCAAGTGGGCAATTCCTTACAAAAGTCAGGGGGTGGGGGTGGGTTACCGGTGAGAGAGAAAAAAGCCTTTCCAGGTGTTTGGAAACCTTGGAGGGCAGGGTGGAAAAGGGCCTGCAGGCCAGAGCAGGCCTGTTCTGCCACAAGGTGCAAAAAACCCTCCCACTCAGAGACACAGCTTCAGATTGCACATGTCCAAAGAGGAGGAATTGCGCCTTTCTACTCAGCCCTTCTAAAAATGCAGCAAGTTTTAAAAGCACCTGGTTTAAAGAAGCCGGCTGGGTTGTGTGAATGCACAGATACCACTTGAAGAACAACAAGTACAGGTAAGCAACCTATTTTTACTTCTTCATGAACTCTGTGCATAACATTGATGGGCATGAACTAGCAAGGTGTCCTATCTGGAGGAGCAGAGGAAAACAAGAAGATAAGGATAGCTGTTGAGGCTTGCCTTAGCCCAGTCTGCACCTGAGAAGAAGATGCCTCAGAGGAAGAGGACCTTCCTATGGTTTCCACTCTGCCCCAAGGCTTCATGCACTCCAGAAACTTCAGGGCAAGACCCACTGACTCCTCTGCAACACCAGGCTCCTGTTCAAATTCCCTTGGAAACAGCATATCAGGAAATCCCTGAGTGGAGTAATCCACCTCCTTCACCTTTAGAGTCTTCACCAGGATCTGAAAAGATAAGAGTGTTACCACCATTGGCCTGCCTCGTTGTTTGGTGAAATTAGCTATGCGGCAGGGAAGACCAGAGGGGTACAGGGATCATACACCAATTGTATACCAAGGTTCGGTACAGTAGGAAAACTCCAGATTTGAAGAGTAAATTAAATAGTTTTTATTAAAGTATTTCCCTAATTACAGGCACAGAAAGCATTCAAAAAGAGCAAGCAATACAGAGCTAAGAAAGCAGAGGTGATTGATAGCAAATAGAGGGGTCAGCTAGAGGGTGATACATTTATTTATTTATTTATCTTATCTATCCTTGGATTTATATCCCGCCCTACCCCGAAGGCTCCAGGTGTGCATGGGCTCATGGAGATGAGATTATAGCCCAAACAAAAATTTGGGGGTGAACTGACAGTTGGCAAGGTGGGTGGACTGGGGGTGAACTGACAGTTGGCATCCAGGGCAGACACACAATCTGAGGCCATGTGCGTGGACAGATATAGACATTAGAGAACAATGCTGACCAATGGGAGGTCTTGAGGGGCTTGCCCCAGGTGAAGACAAAAGATTGCCCAGACCAATCAGGGATCCTAGGGAGGTGTGGCGTCAGGATGGGCAAGATCTAGGTGTGACCAATGAAGTCTCAGAGGGGCAGTGTCTGGATTAACAATAGCTATGATGGGATTAGCCAGGTGTTGGACGGCTGGGCTGGGAGTGTCCATTGTGGAACAATCAGGTGGTCTGGCGTTTCCCTGGTGCCAGACAAAAGAGGTGATGTTTCTTAATGTGCGGCAAGATGAACCTGAATGGGAGACCATTCACTAAACATGGAGGGTTAATGCTTACCTTGATAGGTCTGGCATAGGTGTAAGCATGCAGATATTTTAGACAAATATATGAGGAGAGAAATGAGAGGATTATTCCAAAGGTATTTCCTGACATACAAGTAAAACAGAAGTTGGGGCTGGAAACATGCAACATACTTCATTCATGACAATAGCACAGACCAGAGGCTCAAAAGACTAGCCATTTGGTCAGTAGAAGATGCCTGAGGCGAGAGCAGAGACTTGCCCATTCTAGTCCTTTAGGACTGAGCTGACAGGAGAAAAGGGTGTGTGTGTGCTTGCATGGAGGATGTTTGGCAGTGCAGCCAGCCTAGAGAATCTTCACTTGGCCTGAGTTTTCCCAGCCAAGATGTGGTTCTCCTAGCCTCCCAGCAAAAGCCACTGTTTAAGCCAAGCCTGGCTTTATGAAGGCACTGCTTGTGGAAGTTCAGGGGTTGTTTTGGACTCTCTCTCTCTCGGGAAAGACCACCCCAGGTTCATGGCCCAAGAGGCTGGTTACAAGAGGGCCATAGCCAAACCACAGCACAGGCGGAAGAGTGCAGGCTCAGCAGCTTGGGGCCTTTCACACACCAGCCTCTTTTAGGAGAAAGATGCAACTCTTTAGATCCTTGCAGAATCAGGGACCTCGTCCTGACTACAAGACACATGGAGCTCTCAATTATCTACATAATTAGTCAGTTTGCCTGTTTAACATCTTCAATTAACCGGCTTGTGTTTTAGCCCGTATCATAGCTTATTGCTAAGGTCCAGCTCTCCAGGTTCTCCCTGCCTTTCTTGGAGATCCTCCCGCTTCAACTCTTGCCTGAACCCTTGGATGTTGCCCTGATTATTCTTGCCTGCCTGTATACCTTGAGTCTTGCTGCTGGATTGTCAGGTACTGTCTAAGATGGACTGAACCAGCTCACTGTAAATGGGAGGACCCTGTAGCAGAGAACTAAGTCCCGCAAGTTCAGGTGGCTCAACAGATGTCAGCAGTATCTACACTAGATCCACCACCTGTTGCAAAGGTATTTAGAGTTGAGCTTTTTCCTGGAAAATGCTATTTATCACCCTGAGAAGTATGATGGCAATCCAGATGCATTGCCTGCCATTTTACCCCAATATCAATTGTATACGGAATTAAGGCCCAGAGATTTCAGTAATGACCACGTTCAGATTTGTTTTGTGTCAAGTCTCTTATTTATTTATTTATTTATTTCTTAAATTTATATCCCACCCTCCCCGCCATGGCGGGCTCAGGGCGGCTAACAACATTAGTATAAATATACATTTAAAGGGCTGAGCAGTTAAACATCTTTAATTTCAAAGTCTTTGCTGCCCACATAACCCTTGCATTTGTTGACCCTCGGAAAACAGAAACTGCTAACCATAGAATCTGGAGGCTGAAGCAAGGGATGACTATGCTACTGAATTCTGGTGATTGGCCCAAGTTCTAACTTAGAATGATGCTGCCCTCATGGACCAATTCTAGGATGGTTTGTCTTATGAAGTCATCTACCTTGCAACCCCAAGTTCAGGTGCCACCATTGGTCTAGGGCCCATCAGAACTGGAGGCTCCTCAGCCATCTCTGTGTTCCAATCTTCCCATTCTGATGAACCCATGCAGATGGTAGGAGCCTGAGCCCAGTTGACAGCTGAGGAGAAAGCCTGCCGATGCCACAGCAATCTATGACTCCGTATGCCCCCCAGAAACATAGATCTTCCCTAATGAGGCAAAAGAAGGAGCCAGCAGGTCATGATGACTCATCTGGCCTGGGGAATAACTGAGGAATTCCAAACATTCCTGAACAGCTTCAAGAACATCTGCTCATCCCAGTGACACTACCAGACCAAACATCTCCTTGTAGATCAGTGACTGAGTGACTCTGGTGCTTCCTGTTGTTTCATGGACTTCTCATTCATGTACCAGCATCAGATTCCCCTTTAGTCAAAGATGGCAAGTCCTGGTGGAGGTCATAGATGGTTGACTTCTGGCTCTTGAGTTCAGTGCTACCATGAGATGCTCTGCTTCAGTGCAGTACAATCACCTCGCTTCTCCCAGTCTTGGGAGTCTTGAGGTTCTCACTCCACAATTCAGGCATCTGTTGGGCACACAGAGAATTTCCACTTCAATCACTATTTTGCCTCCACTAGGGCATGAGCCAGGCAATTTGTTTCCCCACCACTCCCTTGCCCCTCACAAGATCGCAGCTCCCCACCAAGTGAACTGAGTTTGGATTCAAGGAAAACAGACATTCTCAGGCCTATGTGCCACAAATCTGGTGCCAGAAGACCCACTTTCTGTTGGCCATGCAGATTCTCTTTCTGAGCCAGAGTTAGCTCCCCTCGGAGAATTCATCACCGTGAACTTGGAATGGAGGTTTTTATAAATTAAATTTTATTTAAAAACAAACAACATATATACACATATACACAACATTTCGTAAGATACATTGCCAGTCTACACCCTCTTACATCCTGCCTTGATGGGCATAGAAAACCCTTCACCAGCAACTGGCAATTTTTATTACAGTTGTGGAATGGAGGTTTATATGTCTCTCCACCTCCCCTACAACAACTATTCATAAATTAAAAATGTGGAGAATTGCTCCTCTGCAATGATTACTGTGCATTGATCATGGTTCGGAACCAGTACCTACTGCCCTTGACCCGAGAAAGAAACCCCTCCACTGGGTGCCGGTAGGGATGTCCCCACCCCTAAGAATTGTTGCCATAGGTTAGGGATAATGAGTAACTGTAGCCACCCAGAGACCCCTTCGGGGGTTAGAGCGGGGTAGCAAGTCGAAGAAATATATATAATAAATAAGCTACCAGAGCAACTCTGCAGTGCCACCACACATTCAAACCTGGACCTCCAAAGAGCATATAATTTGGTTCGACTCCAGCAAGGTGATGAAAAATCGCTTTCTTCATCTGGTATGGTCATTAGGAATATTTGTTCTTTGTCTTTTGCCCTTTGCATTGTCCCTCCTGTTTTGCAGCATTTAATCAATGTCATCTTCCATTACTCTGTTGACCAGTTTATTATCTGCATTAATGACAATCTGATCTATTCTCTAGTTCCTGGACTTATGTCCAGCATGTGCAGGCTGTCTTTATAGGCTATGGCAGATCAGCCTGCTTGCTAAACTAGAAAAGCATGTCACTGATCTGACCAAGGTGGATTTCCTGGGACTCTGAAGAAATGGCACAGAAATATCCTAAATAAATAAAATTATCCCCCAAGGGATCTTATGGACCCCCACAAAGTGGAGGCTATCCTTACCTGGAAAGCCCCTTGAAACCTGAAAGGTACTCAATGTTTACTAAGTTTTGTGAACTGGTATTGCAGGTTCATCGCACTCTATGCCACCAGCACAGCCCTTTTGACACAATTGCTTCAGCTCTTGAACTCTTTTGGTGGATCCCCAAAGCCCCCCAGGCATTCCAGACATTAAGGACGCAGTTCATCTCTGCATACTTACTTTGCCACCAAGTCCTCAGTTATCTTTTATTGTGGAAATTAATGTTTCCAATGTTGCCCTTGGAGCAATCCTGTCCCAGCAGATGGGAACCCATAAGCATTGCAGCCATGTGTACTCCCAAAAGCTCATACCCTCCCTGCAGAGCTACCAGCAAAACAAGTGAGTAGCTCAGTTTCTGTTTGCTGAGTCCTCACACAACAATGCTGTCCAGCCCTCAACTCTGCAGACACTCTTCATGGCCAGCTATGTGCTACCATCCTTGATTCTTCCCTGCTGTGGCAGCCCCATCCCCTGTCTCTCACACCGAAGAGATGCTCCAAGAATGGCAAGCTGTGCACCAAGCTCTAAATGAGCAGCTGGGCCAATCCAAACAAGACTAAAAGGAAGCCACTGGCAGAAAATGACAACTAGGAGCCCCAAGGAATGTGGGAGATTGAGTGTGACTGCCCACTTGACATCTTTATAAGGCATTACCCCATCTTGGAACATTGAATGTACCTGATCAACTTTAGTTTTCTCAGAGCCTAGCAAACCACCTAGTATTCTGCTATTCTCTCTCGATCCTTTCGTCACTGCCACATCTCTTGCATACTCTTCAGCCTCCATCACCTCTAGTCCTTGTAAATGGGAACAAACAAAAGCTGGGACTCAGCTGCAGGGCAGCGCAAGTCCTTACGGGGACTCCACGTGCAGCACATATCTATCCTGTGCTCTGTGAGCTGCACTGGCTTCCGGTGGAGTACTGGATCAGGTTCAAGGTCATGGTATTAACTTTTAAGGCCCTAAATGGTCAGGGACCCATGTAACTTCAGAAGAAGAGATTGGATTTATACCCCAGCCTTCACTTGGAGTCTCAGAGCAGCTTACAAACTTCTTTCCCTTCCCCTCCCCACAACAGACACCCTGTGAGGTGGGTGGGGCTGAGAGAACTCTGACACAAACTGCTCTTTTTCAAGGACAGCTGTGCCAGAGCTTGTGACTGACCCAAGGTCACATCAGCAGGTGCAAGTGGAGGAGTGGGGAATCAAACCCGGTTCTCCCAGATTAGAGTCCGCACACTTAACCACTACACCAAACTGGAGGACACCGATGTGCTTGGGCCGCTACATCCCCAAAGGGTATTGCACTCAGCTGATAAGAGCTTTCTGGTGTTCCCCGGCCCAAGAGATATCTGGCTGTTCTTGGCCAGGGCATTTTTGGCCCTGGCCTCAACCTGATGGAACTCTGTGCCGAGTGATACCCATGCCCTGTGGGACTTAAGTCAGTTCCACAGCGCATCGTTCCACAGGGCATCTAAGGGAGAGATGTTCCACCAGCTGTTTGGTTGAGGACAGCAACAGTTTTCTATCTGGCTGGCACTCCTGCTTCTCCTGCCTCCCCCCACCCCGCAAGACAGCAGCATACTATGGCAGCTTCATCGTCACCTGGCTGATAATTTATTGTTGCATATTTTCATGATTTTAATGTTTTATTATATTTATGAAAGAGTTCTTTAATGTACACTACCCCAATCCCTGTCTTATGGGGGAGGGTGGTCGACAAATTGAATTTAGTACATAAATAAATGAATAAATAAAATCTTGTCCAGTAGCCAGGGCTAGGTTTCTGCCCCAATTATCATTACCTGTGACCCTTCAGCCTCACCAGGTAGTGTCTGGGACAACAGTTCAGCGGAAGGTTACATCTGCTCTGGCTCTGACTTCTAGAGTGTAGTACCTCATGAAGATGGAAAGCTCAGACTAGGTGGCTGCTCAGCAGTGCTCAGGAGGAGCAATATCTTGGCTGCAGATGTAGCCATAGCTCTGGCAGAGTGAGCACAAAATGTCTCTTGTAGTAGTTTATGATCAAGATCATAGTACTGCTTGATAGTCACACAGACCCAGTGGCTGAACATCTGTGTACAGACTTGCTGTCCTTTCCTTGGGCCTGAGTAGAACAGAAAAAAAATCCTGTAATTTTTTGAAAGGCAAGAGTCCCGTTGAGCTAAAATGGCAAGGTCATTCTAAGGCCTCAAAACTGCAAAGTTCACTTTGTATCCAAGGCAGATGATAGGAAGAAGGGAGGGAGGGCAAAGTCTTGGTTTAGGTGGAAGCTGTTTTGGTGTCTTGGCCATTTGTTGTTGCTCTGTTAGCCACTTTGACTTTAGATAAGTCTGCGTGGCCGCTTAGATTCTCACTGTAGTCCCAGTTAATGGTTTCCACCATTCAGAGTATTCATTCAGCAGAGAAGGGACAAGGAGGCAATATGGACCCTCTTTGATGATTCCTCTGCACCAATGCAGCACCTTATCCTGAGGTGCATTTTGCTTGTGAAGTTCTCCCAATCTTCAGTTTCCAGGTAAATGACAAGCTTCCTGGGGAAGGGGCAGAAAGATCCATTCTCCCAATTCCTTTTGTGAGCTCTTAGGTTCGATCCATTGAAAATAGTATGGGGTTTTATAAATAATGTTTTAACACTTGACTGAAGTTTCTCTATGTTCTTTTCATTTATATTACTTTTCCCAGTAAGGCTGTTATTTATTTATTTTGGGTTTTATCCCACCTTCCCTGGCAAACAGGGCTCAGGGTGGCTTACAACATACCGGTATATAAATATAACAATTAAAAAAAATAAAATATTGTACAATAAAAGTAATTTCAATACAGTATAATATAAAGTGCAAGATGGCTCCAATGTGGTTTTTTTATTCTAAATTCCCATCGTATGTGTGCCACCTAAACAGGGAGGAGTTGAGATACTCAGACAAGGCTTCAAGACAAGGTGGTCTCCAGGGCACGGCTTCAATAGCATCCAGATCCACGTTCAACCCCATCCCCAAAATCAGGTCCAGCATGTGGCCCGTTTGTTGTGTGGGAGCTAATAAAAATTGAGACAGTCCCAGTGCCGCCATGGATGACACTAGGTTCGTAGCCTGTGAGTAGGCAGCATCAACAGCATGGACATTAAAGTCCCCCAGAATTAAAAATCTGGGGAACTCTAGGGCCCTGCCTGATACTTCCTCCAGCAGCTAGACAAGGTATCTGCTGGAGTGTTAGGTGGTTGGTACACCAGCCAGATAGCCAAACTCTCTTCAGCATCCCATGCCAGGCCCACATAATCAATGCTGGGAATTTTGGGTGCGGGGAGTGTCCTGGGGGAGAAAGACTTTCGTATGAGTACCGCCACCCCACTCCTTCACCCATTACTCCAGAATTGATGAAGGACTGAACAACTGGGGGGACTTTGTCTAAGCTGTGCTAGGGGGTGCTGGTGCACAGAATTTTAGTCAGCAGCACAGGCTGAATGAACTGAGCCCACAAATGAACTGAGAAGGCTCAATTAATCAAACCCTCCCCACTCCCACAACCCACAGACTAATTAGAATCTTCTGGAAGCAAACACCTGTTCAGCATAGATGGACAGAAGCACCTGTTGGCTGGGTTAGGGGTACCTTCCCAACTCTTTTTCTGGAGCAGTCAGGAATTCTTGTCATCTAGGTCCTGTATCCAAGCTAAATACTGCATTGAACTGGCATATGTAAGGAACTGTTTCAAACAAGTTGGAGGTTAATTATTTAAGTAATCAGAACCCTGCCAATGCTCTCATACTTGTTCCCCCTCCTATTCCACTTCAACAGTATCTGGGATCAAACTCTCAGCAAGATGGTCATTGAGGTGTTAGACTATGGGATGGAGACTGCACTGGTAGTTTTAGTTTATCTCAATTTGAATGTACACATGGGTTGTGCTTCACTTGTTATTGTATCTGTCAGGTGTTCTTGATATGGTGGACCATGCCATCACACAGAGACATTTGGAGTCAGATGTAGGTATCAAGTTATATGCTCTGGAATGGTTTAAATTGTTGCTTATATATCAGACTGAATGGGTTGTTTTTGAGGTCCAGTTTTCAGAACGGTGGGGCTTGTGGGGTTTCACAAACCTCTGTTTTATCTCTCATGCTATTCGGGCTCTAAGTTAAACTTTTAGAAGAGATAATTCGTAATTCTGGATTTGGGTACCATCAGTATGCTGAAGACACCCAGCTCTATATTTCTTTGTCTATGCCACCCGGTATTGCTATAGCCCTTCTGAGTCCATATCTGGCTGTCGTGGTTAAATGGCTAAGGTTGAAACTGAATCTGGACCAGACAAAGGTGATGCTTCTTGGGAAAGCTGAGATCTTGGAGGGTTTTGTGTTCCTCACATTTGATGGGGAGCAGCTGACCTTAGCTAACTCAGTTAAGCATCTAGGGCAGAAGTGTCAAACTCATTTGTTATGAGGGCCGGATCTGACATAAATGTCACTTTGTCAGGCCAGGCCATGTGTGCCATAAAATGCAACACAAGGTACCAGAGATATAAACTTTATAAAGATGCTTTCAGATGCTGACTAGCAATAGCAGGCATGATTGAATTAGCTGTGATATGCATAGGCGTGGAGATATCAGCATTGGTGTGATATACAGAGGTGTGGAGATATCAGTGTTGGTAATTAGACAGGAAACCTAGGTCTCCGTTTGGTACAAGAAGATTCCATCCAGGAGAATGCAAAGAATAAATGGAAATAAGTCTGAAGAAGTGAGCAGTGACTTACAAAAGCATGTACCCTACAATAATTTTGTTAGTCTTTAAAGGTGCTGCTGGACTCTTTCTACTACTATTAGAAACCACAGCATTCAAAAACCAGTGGTGGGACATTTATCCTTTTTTCTTTTTTCCCAATAAAAACCATTCTCGTAAATAACTGCCTGGTTATTTTCAAGAGTTCTCGTAGGTTATTTTTGAGAGTTCTCATAGGGACAATCCCCATATACATAGGGGGAGAACTCAATTACCCACCTCTTGCTCCGTCTCCAAGTTAATTCCCCCAAAATAAGTGGAGACTGCCTGATTTCCAGCTCTGACCCAGCCAATCTGGCCATGTGGATTCATGTCAGGGTAATAGCAAGACTAGACTATTATAATACATTCTACATGGATGTGTCCTTGAAGACAATCCAGAAACTCCAGATGGTACAGGATACTGCAGCTAGACCTGGATCTACCTGGAGCATAAATAATCACATTTCCTGCAATCACTCCTTTGGGTACGGATTAACTCCTGGGTTTAATTCAAGTTCCTAATCATGACATACAAAGCTCTTCATATATTAGGACCTACATCTCTCAGAGATTGCCTCCCATGATATAGCTCCCAGCAACAGCTGTCCTTACCTGAAAAAAACCTTCTGAAGTTGAAAATGGGTAACAACGGCTGCTGGTATCCAAGCGTTCTCTGTCTTGTTTCCCACCAAGTAGAATTACCTTCCTTTGGAGGTCAGGAAGGCTCCCACACTATCATTTCACTTCACAGAGCAAAGTTGTTCCATAGGATATTTTTACAAACAGAATAGGATTGTGGCAAACCCAAAGTATGCAAGGTGGCAATTTCTTAAATATTATTTTCTGTTGAGTTTCATTTTCTCTAAACTATTCATGGAATTCCCCAATGGAGACTGTGAATTGTGTTCATCTAACACATATTCTGAGCTCAACTCCTCTTTCACATTGTCCTGTTTTCTGCTCTAGTGTGGCACTCAATGTCCTGCTGTTCTCCTGTTGGGGGGGGGGCATACGAATACCCTATATCCTATTATGCCCATGGGGCCGCCGCCATTCTTAACAATGCCTATGTTACTGCATCTATAGCTCTGCAATAAAAGTATAACCATTCCTGAATGCGTGTACTTCGTTGTTGGCTGTGGGTTCTGACAAATTGCAACTGATCATGAAGCTCAAGACAATGCAAACTCCTGGACTGAATTGAGACCTAGGTTTCTTCTCTCATTACCAATGCCTGCTATTGTCTTTGGCGTCTTAAATTACTTCACCCTCCAAGATATAAGGACAGATTGACTCACATTCCAGCTGTATCTGAAGAAGTGAGCAGTGATTCATGACAGCTCAAGCCCTGCCGCAAATTAGTCATCAAGGTGCTGCCCTACTCTTGCTTCCTTTCACTAATAAAGAATGCAAGCTGTGCTGTTAGGTTTCTCCCCCTCCCCCTTCATACCTGGAATAAAACATTTTTTGGTCCTAAACACAGGACTCTCCCCCCCCCCCATACCTGGAATAAAAGCTTTTTTTGGTCTTAAACACAGGACTCTCTATCTCTCTTCCTGGCGTGCTCCCTCTGGCTCCCTCTCTCCCTTCCTCTCTCTCTGAAGAAAAAGTGCACTCATACCTGGAATAAAACATTGCTGATCTTCATAAAAGTCTCACAAGACACCAATTCCCCCCTCTCTATGGCACTTTTCCTCCCCCTCCCTCCCCAGAGGAGGAGGGGGGAGGAGACCTCAGCCAATCGAGGGAAGGCTTTGAATCAGGAACTAGGAGAGACTGGCCAGAAGGAGCTGCATTGTAAGGAACAGGAAGCAGCACATAGCCAGTTGTTCTCGGGCCAGATTGGGGCCTTGCAGGGGCCGGATCCAGCCCGCAGACCGTGTGTTTGACACCCCTGGTCTAGGGTTATAATTAACCCAGTATTATTGCTGGAGAAAAAATTCAGTAGTAAAAGTGCTTTCTTCCCAGAGATGACTGCCTAAGGCATCAGAGGTCAGGCGCCACCAGGAGCACCAAAAGAGGCTTGCCAATGACAAGCAGCAGCCCCAAACAGCACCCCAGCAGCACTCTCCAGGTTGCCTTGCTTGCCTTCCCTCCTCTGCACCATGTTCCTGTGAAAAAATGAGGAAGAGTAGGAAGCTGCCAGCTCTGCAGCACTGGGCTCCACTCCTTCCCACCAGCTCTGTGGTGGGAACAGCAGCTGGCCCAGCCTGCCTTCCCTTGGCCCTCACCCTTATGAAGGAGGGACAAAGGTTAGGAGGCCACCAATTCTACCATCACTGGGCTCCATTCTTTCCCTCCTTCAATGGGGCTGGCAGCACATTCAGGCTGGCCAGCAGAGAGGGCATGGTGGACTGACTAGCCTAGGGCACCTAAAGGCCTTGGGGGGGTCTCGGGTTCTTGCATTTTCATGTAGCCTCAGGATGGCTCCCTGCTAGTAGTTGGACCCCTTCTCCCACTGACGGCTTAAGGCAGAAGCATCCCTCTGTACATCACCCTAAACCATAAGTGTAGGGCACTACTTGGGCCAAGGTGGACTAAAATGAATGCCAGTCAGGCAGAGGCCTGGGAAAGCAGTTCTCAAGGTGTGAGTCAGAGAGGCTGGCTGGCTACTACCCCCTCCTTGCCCTGGAGTGATGCATGACTTAGAACAATAGGTCACCCAGGACCTATTGGTTTGATCAGAATAATCCCTTCAGCACCCAAGCCTATCTTCCTCTTCAACCATTACTCTTGATTAAATGCTGATTCATCAATGCTTAAGTCTGTTCACCTTCCCCATCACCATTCCTGCCTGGTGCCTGTAGGGCCATCAAACCTCTTCCACCTCTTTGTCTTCCTCCAGTAGAACAATCAGTTCATTGTCTCTGGCAGTGAGTCAACCAACCTCAGGGTACGCTTTGACCTATAAATATGTCACCCTGCTGCCCCAGAAGTGCGTGTGTGCGTGTGTGCTTTGATCCCCGCCCACCTCCACTTGTGTGTGGGTCCTCTCTTGCTTTCCGAAACTCTGGCCATTTCCTCTTCAACTTTTGCTGCTTCTGCAGACCTCTTCAAGACCAGTAATTATCACCCACCCCTACAACGCTTTCCCCTTTCCTCCCTGAACTTCCTAGTTAGCTCCTGTATGCATTTGCTGTGTGCACCCTTGTTTTATCCTTTTTTCTTTTGTCCCAAATAAAAACCATTCTCGTAAATAACTGCC
>NW_015164724.1:321300-329853 GCF_001447785.1 Gekko japonicus | reverse complement strand
AAAGGTTTTGGTGATGTAAGAGACAGTTTACGGAAAAATTGGTGGTCAATACAAGAATAAGTCCCCCAATATCGCCTTTATTGTCACCACTGGATGCCTATGATGACAAACCTGAGAGGAGAAATAATGACTTTATATCATATCAAGATGTGATCAATAAGCATGGGAAAATTAAATCTTGGCAAGGTATTAAAGAAGAAGGAAAAAAGACACAATAGTTAACATATCTTCAATTTTCATCAAGGCTTAAAGAAGATATGCATTAAGAAGTAGACTAAGAAATCTGGCTCAATGTGAAAAGATAATATTGAACAAAAAAGATAATCTTCTAGGACATATCTAAAAATCTCTTTATGACACAGAAACAGAACCAGTAAAGACATGTATGGTGAAATGGTCGCAAAATTTTGGGAAGGAGATCTCATTTTAGCAATGAGAAAAGTTATGAACGAAATATATAAAATATACACTGAGTCAAGCACTTAAAGAAAATTGGTATAAAATGTTTTATTGCTGGTGCATTACCCCAAAATATAATGAGAAGATGGATAAAAACGATAAAGGATTGTGTTGGAAGTGCAAAGAAGTAGATGGTACCTTTTACCATATGTGGTGGTTTTGCAAAAAAACCCTAACAAATATTGGATAGAAATACAAACTGAAATTTAACAAAAAATTGGATATAAAATTTGCTATGTTACCAGAGACAATGTACTAGGAATTCTACCAGTGAATGCAGGAAGAAAAATTCATGAACTGTTCAGATACATGTTAACTGCAGCAAAAGTAGTATTTGCAGCAAAGTGGAAAATTGGTGGTTGTCCAACTCTTGAGAAGTGGATAGACAAAATGCAGAGGGTAAGGACTTGGCAACCCTATTGCAGGCATTCTGGGAAATCTCCAGGAGTTACCTGGAGATTCCTGACACCAAACCCTTCAGTTCCTTTGCAGGTCAAGCCATGGCTGGCAACTGACCTCGCTTCCTGCCCTTCCCGAGAGAAGAGGGGGAAAACCCAGGAACACTTTAAAAACTCTGGGTGAAAACTCAGGGGGGTTTCTCCACGGGAGCTAATCTCTGTACTCTGGAGATGAGTACAGAGATTCTGGGGGGTCCCCCGCAATGCCCCCTCTAAGCTGCGGAGTCTTGTGAGCAAAAATTCTACTCCGTGAGCTCCTGGCATTAAAGCTGTGAGCGAGCGATTTGCCTACTGCATCAATTATTTAGTCTGGAGCCCTCCTCCCTGAGCGAAGACAAAAAAACGTGTGAGCCGGAGGCTTAAAGGACTGTGAGCTAGCTCACACTAACTCAGCTTGGAGGGAACACTGGTCCCCAGGTCCCACCTGGAGGCTGGCACCCCTAAGGACTGAACACGTGTGAAAGGAGAAGGAAGCCACCTTCTGACCCTGGCTGTGATCGATCAGCCTAGTCGAGTCCATAGACTGCCCCAAGCCATTTGGAAAGGTCCCCCCACCGTAAGCGGTTTAGTTTTGCTAGGAGGTGTGTTGTTTTCAGGACTAGTACAGACAGGTCTCCCTCTGTGCTTGCGGTCTCAACCCTTTGGTTGCTGGCTTTCTGGGCAAACCATTTGCTGGGGGGGAAAAGCCACCTTGCTTCTAACTGGATTGCTGGACAGCTGAGCGTTCAAACCTGCCCTGTTTCACCAAACAATGCAGGACTTTTAAATATATATATCACACGGGTCAGACACCTCTCTGTGCCAATGGTGGGATCTCCCTCCCAACTGCACACGGCCTCTCATCCTCCATTCCTTTCTGAGTCCAGCCTGAGCTCTCTCGCCAGGACGTGGGCCCTGCAGGGCTCCGTGGCCTCGCACTGCAAGCGCCGTCGCACAGCTATAGATCGGCTGGATGCACCCGACACCTGCAAGGAAAGTCTATATATAGATCAAGGGAGCCAGCTGAAGGAGTTACAACAGCACCGGGAAATCTCGGTGGGCAGAAATCTAGGTGGAAGCAAGAGCTGGATCTGGAGGCAAGATCAGGGGTCCGGGATTCCCTGGTCCCACCTCGGAGACCATCCCGGCCCCCTCCTTGCCACAGGCGGTGGGCTGCTCTTTCCCGCTGTCGCCTAGCCCATCTGCACAGGAGTCAGACCCCGGTCCAGTTATAATCAGGGCTATTTTTGGGCAGGAACGCACAGGAACGGAGTTCTGGCTGGCTCCCGAGTTGGCCATGCCCAGCAGGAACTCATTAGCATAATAGGCCACACCCAACAGCGGAAACTCATTAGGATTGGCTACATTAGGGGTGTGTGGCCTAACATGCAAAGGAGTTCCTGCTACAAAAAAAGGCCCTGGGTTTTGACAACAAACAAGGTCAACAAAATAACAAGCAAAAGGTGGGTGTGGCTGGATAACCACACTTCTGGTAACATGTGGGTGCGGCCTAATGTGCTAATGAGTTGTGCTGTCAGGGGTGTGGCCCAATAGGCTAATGAGTTCCTGCTGTTGGGTGTGGCCTATTATGCTAATGAGTTCCTGCTGGGCTTTTTCTACAAAAAGAGCCCTGGTATACTCAACAGCTCTCGCTTTGGCAGTGGTTGGTTCATTAGAGTATATGCAAGATCCAAGAGTCGCCAGGTCAGAACTGAAGTCTTTGGCGGGCACAAACATATTACAGAAAATCAAACGTTTTCGGTGGCGGCTCCTACCTGGTGGAACGAGCTCCCAGAGGAGATCCAGGCCCTGTGGGACCTTGTGCAGTTCCGCCAGGCTTTTGCGTAGGAGCCGCCGCCACTATTCCACCACTGTGGCATTGCCCTACTGCTTGTTTCCATCATATAGGGCAACTATCGCCTGGCAGAATGCACATAGAACAGCGCTACTGGAGACCGCGCTAGAGACAGCTGGCCGCCGCACTGGGATCACTGTTCCCATCTTGGGTGATTTATATGTAGGAAAAGACTAGAGCACTTTAAAGATTGTATGGTTTTATTGGGTGTTTTAATGTGGCTTTGTTTTATTGTATTTCAGCAGTTTTATTGTAGTTCAGCAGTTCGAGACCCGAGTGTGCCGCATGACGGAGTGAGCTCCCATCTCTCGTTCCAGCTCCTGACAGCGCTGGCTCTTCGGCTTGGAAACGGAGATGAGCACCGCAACCCTAGAGTCGGACTCGACTGGCTTTCGAGCAAGGGAACCTTTACCTTTTTACCTATTTAATGCTGCTTTTGCCGTATGTTAGCCGCCCTGAGCCGTTGGGGGGGCGGGGGCGGGAGGGATATAAATCTAAAAATAAATAAAATAAAATAAAACAGATCCCATCCAGCCCCCAGGCACAGGGCACATCCACACTTAGCCTAATTGCCATGCCAACCCGGGGAGACAGATGTCCTGTTATCTGAAGTCCGAGATGGTACAAGAATGTGCCCAAGGTCACCTCTCCTGGGAAAGCAGAGAGAGGAGGAGAAGGGTATGTCTGGTGGAAGAGTTACATCTTCTAAAAGCAAAGGTCTCCCTCACTCCCTCACACGCTCGCCCCCACCCTCACGAATGCCCCCCCCCCAACCATTATGGCAGCTGCCGCAAGCAGAGCAAAGCGAGGTTTAACAACAGGGGTGCTATTTAGAGACGAGTGAGGGTTGCCAGGTCCAGGTTAGGAAATACCTGGAGATTTGGGGGGTGGGGCCTGAGGAGGGCAGGGCTTGGGGACCCGAGAGACTTCAGTGGGGTATAATGCCAGAGTCCACCTTCCAAAGTGGCCATTTCAGTTGCAATTCCAGGAGATCTCCAGCCACCACCTGGAGGCTGGCGACCCTATGTAGGCAAATCACATTCCCTAACTGTGTTTTAGAAATGAGAAGAACACTGGAAGGGAGCAGAATAGGCAGTCAAGAAGTTTCTAAGAGCCCCAGAGCTGGATGTAAAACAACAGAGACCGGAGGCTTTGGTGTGCTTGGAATGGAATCGCATATATGTTCCCACGGAGGGAGTTGGCAAACAGGCCCACTTATCTGACTGAAACCGAGAGAGAGAGAAAAAAAAAGGGGGGGGGGACACTCAGCCTTAGGGTCAAGCTAACCAAAAGAGTTAATATAAAAATACAAATATTTATTATGGTGTACACATTAGTAAAAGATAAAAGGTAAAGGTAAAGGTTTCCCTTGCTCGAAAGCCAGTCGAGTCCGACTCTAGGGTTGCGGTGCTCATCTCCGTTTCCAAGCCAAAGAGCCAGCGCTCTTTCACTTATTCGTTGATATGGCTAAGTATGTAGCGCTTTTGGCTGTCGCTGATAAGAAAATAAGGAAGAGGAATTTACAAGAGTTGTGGAGGGGATGTCTATAATTGATTTAAAAGATTGATTCTAAGATCACTCCAGTATTGATGATAACATTTTGGATTTATACACTATATTTTTTACCATTGTAAGGTAAAGGTAAAGGTTCCCTTGCTCGAAAGCCAGTCGAGTCCGACTCTAGGGTTGCGGTGCTCATCTCCGTTTCCAAGCCGAAGAGCCAGCGCTGTCCGGAGACGTTTCCGTGGTCAGGTGGCCGGCATGACTAAACACCAAGGCACACAGAACGCTGTTACCTTCCCACCGAAGGGGTACCTATTTATCTACTTGCAGTTTCTTGCTTTCAAACTGCTAGGTTGGCAGGAGCTGGAACGAGAGACGGGAGCTCACTCCGTCATGCGGCACACTCGGGTCTCGAACAGCTGAACTACCGACCTTCCACAGCCTGCAGTTCAGCGTCTTAACCCCTTGAGCCACCGCAGCTCCTTTAGTAAAAGATAGAATAGGTTAAAAGAAATGATCCCGATATCGGACTCTTAAAACTTTTTACACACAGAGCTGAAAGTTATACATACGTATAGAATTGATGGGTATATCTTATGACCAGCAGACCATACGCGTTTCGGCCCCTTAGGGCCTTCCTCAGTGGTCAATATTCCTATTGTCAAACAACATACATCCAGAAATAAAAATATGGGGAAAAAAGATTTTCTTTAGAGCCAGGTGTTGCTTTCTGGAATTGTCAAAAGGGAGAGAAAAAAGGTTTGGGTCTAACCAGGGGTCATCTCGTAGGAAAAGAGGTGCAGGACTCATTAGCATAACTTATTAGCATAATTTATTTGTATATGCCACACCCCCTGACATCATCAGAAGTGTGTCAGAAGGCAACACCCACCGCTCAGGCAATACTGGACTGTTTTGGATTGCAAGCTATGGGGGGGAAGACGCGCAGATCTGCCCTCACAGAGGAGGGAAAGCTTGTACCTGAATAAAACTTGGTCTTCAAGGTGCCACTGGACTGTTTTGGATTGCTAGCTATTGGGGGGGGGACGTGCAGATCTGTCTTCACAGAGGAGGGAGAGCTTGTACCTGAATAAAACTTGGTCTTAAAGGGGCCACTGTTTTGGATTGCTAGCTATGGGGGCGGGGAACGTGCAGATCTGTCCTCACAGAGGAGGGAGAGCTTGTACCTGAAGGCGGGCCGGGGGGGGGGCTCTGCAACTTACCTGGCTGCTTCTTACTCCTCGTGGCCCAACTGAGGGCTGCTGGGAGAAGGGGGCGGGGCTTGTTGCATGTGCCCGCCCCCTGGGCTCCTTACTGCCGCAGCTCCGCTCCTGTGTGCTCCTGCAGGAAATGACCCCTGGGTCTAACAAAGTTTCTGTGTATGGCCTGAGAGAATCCAACATTCTCAGGCATGCCTGGGGCTTCTCGTGGTGTACAGATCCCCCTCCCCCTGACCGGTGCTGGTCCATGTGGAGCTCCCCCACTTTGTCGTTAGGCGGATAAACCAGGAGGACAAGGGTGACGGATGGGGAGACACGGTGATGTGGTCAGCCTGCCCCTTTCCCCATCACGGCGTCACAGAGGCTGGCTCCTGCCATCACTTAGGTTACGGAAGGCCAGATTCCAAAGGTGAAGGTTGGGTCCACTCTGCCCTCCTCTAGACATGACCGAACATTACTACAAGATTTAGGGGAGACACCCCTGGCCGTTCAGCTATAGAGGGAATGGTTTGGTGAACAGAACGAGTGCCAAGCAGAACTCAGTGCTAGACCTGGCTGCTTCTTACTCCTCGTGGCCCAACTGAGGGCTGCTGGGAGAAGGGGGCGGGGCTTGTTGCATGTGCCCGCCCCCTGGGCTCCTTACTGCCGCAGCTCCGCTCCTGTGTGCTCCTGCAGGAAATGACCCCTGGGTCTAACAAAGTTTCTGTGTATGGCCTGAGAGAATCCAACATTCTCAGGCATGCCTGGGGCTTCTCGTGGTGTACAGATCCCCCTCTCCCTGACCGGTGCTGGTCCACGTGGAGCTCCCCCACTTTGTCGTTAGGCGGATAAACCAGGAGGACAAGGGTGACGGATGGGGAGACACGGTGATGTGGGTGTTGTGGGGCTGAGGGAGCAGAGAGAGGTTCCTTCGTCAGCCTGCCCCTTTCCCCATCACGGCGTCACAGAGGGTGGGCTACCTTGATCTCTAGCAAACCTCATGTGATCACTTAGGTTACGGAAGGTCAGATTTCAGAGGTGAAGGTTGGGTCCACTCTTCCCTCCTCTAGACATGACCGAGCATTACTACAAGATTTAGGGGAGACACCCCTGGCCGTTCAGCTATAGAGGGAATGGTTTGGTTAACAGAACGAGTGCCAAGGAGAACTCAGTGTTAGACGGAGGTGCCAACCTCCGGCTGGCGCTTGGAGCGCTCCTGGAGAGAATGGCCCCTTTGGGGAGTGGAGTCTATGCTGTTGTACCCTTCTGAGGTCTCGCCCCTCCTCAAACCCCACCCTCCCCAGAGTCCACCCTCCCAAATCTCCAGTTGTTTCCCAACCCAGAGTGAGCAACCCTAATGTCTGTGCATCCAGGAGGTCTCAGGTTCATGAATGGGGATGTCTCCTGCCAGATGAGGCCCTGCTGAGCCCTGGCCAGCCAGAGAATTCAGGGTTGGCTAGAGAGACCAATGGCACGAACAGTGTCAGAGGTTTGCCTGGGCTATCATTAATAATGTTTGGGGAGGGGTAGCTCCACCAAAACAGGACCAGGAAAGCTGATCAGCTGTGCTGAGAGAATATGTCTGTCTGGACATCCTGGAACAGGTTGCTGTTTCACAATCACATAGGCCAGTGGTGGCGAACCTATGGCACGGGTGCCAGAGGCGGCACTCAGAGCCCTCTCTGTGGGCACGCGTGCCATCGCCCCAGCCAGGCCCAGACCGTCATTAAAGTGTCGAATTCTCTGCCAAATAATTTTAAGGAAATGAAAGCATTTGGGATTGCTTTCCTTACTTTGTTTGGATCCTCTTAAGTTAATGTATGAGTCGTTTTTTCTAAAGTAAAACCTCAGTATTCAGGTTAGATGGCCGTGTGGGCACTTTGCGATAAATAAGTGGGTTTTGGGTCGCAGTTTGGGCACTCGGTCTCTAAAAGGTTCGCCATCACTGACATGGGCGGTCTAACTGAGGAAGGCCTTTTTCTCCATGTGTTTCTCCTGGCTCTCCAGGGATATTTTGCTGTGTGCCAAATGCCTTCCCACGTCCCACAGTCACAGGCTTTCTTACAGTGTTCCCGTGTCCCATCTCCTTGGAAGCCATGCAGGGCTGCCAGCAGTGTTCCCTCTAAGCTGAGTGAGTGTGAGCTGGCTCACAGGTTTTTAGCCTCCGGCTCACACATTTTTGTCTCAGCTCGGGAAGGACGGCCCCAGAGCAAACTAACTGATGCAGCAGCCAAATCGCTCGCTCACAAGTTTAATGCCAGCAGCTCACAAAGTGGAATTTTTGCTCACAAGACTCCACAGCTTAGAGGGAGCCTTGGTGGCCAGATAGGGCTGACCGGTCCTCTTGTCCCTCCAGCAGGGGGATTTGGGGGGGTGTTCCAGGGGTGGGCAGGGATGCCCCCAAGCCCCACCCCCAAGAGCAACCACCCCGGGGCCACCCCTCTCCCTCCCTGCCTGCCAGATTTAAAGGGCTTCAGCCGATTGATGGGGGAGCCTGTGTCCTACCAATCAGCTGGAGGGCCCTCTAAGCCTTTCAGGAGGGAGGGAGAGGGGCTGTCGCCAGTCGCACGCCCCGCTCGCAAAAAGACCCTAATGAGTTTCTGCTGTTGGGTGTGGCCTGTTATGCTAAAGAGTTCCTGCTGGGTGTGGCCAACTCAGGAGCCAGCCAGAACTCCGTTCCTGTGTGTTCCTGCCCAAAAATAGCCCTGCCCGTAGACTCCGTGTCATTTTGAATCTTGCCAGAGCAGGGTTGAGAAAAGCAGCCTGGTGAAGCCTTAAGAAATGGCAAAGCAACCTAGGCGTGGCGTTGCCACTCCTTTGGTTCGCGCTACAGCTAGCCCTGACCTCATGCCGTCTACTGAGTGCTTTCTTCTGGAAACTCTTCTCTGCACCATGAGTGGGTGACCACATCAATCTGAAGAGAGACTTGTCCTTTCAAGGACTATTAGGTCACTATTACACGGGTGCAGTTGTCATTTTGTCAAGATCAGGCTAACTTTTGATTTCTTTAAGTTCTGTTTCTTGTTACCTTTGCTTGTCATTTTGAATTCCTAAGGGGGGGGCTGTATGTTCTTGGAGTGCATGGGACTAGAGGCCATAA